>NW_027107963.1:96350-133377 GCF_000696795.3 Halyomorpha halys | reverse complement strand
TTTTTTAGCCCTGACGAAGCCCTGCAACGTGGGGCGAAACGTTGGCTCAATAAAATAGTATAATTATCTACTATTTGAGTTTTTTTTTACTGCACCCGGACCATATTCCATTCATAACTATAGAAGAGTGATATAAAAATAAGCAGGTGCTTCGGACTCATGAATTCAATCTCATTGAACATTTATAAGAAAAACGGGAACTAAATCCTCCAAACCTCTAGGGAATCCTATAAGAACGAGAATACAACTAATCTCAATTAGGAGATAACAGCATAGAAATCAATAACTTAGGTAAAAAAAATCTTTTTCTGTATATAATATTTTGGAATTATATAGCCTCATTAATTCCAAGGGTTAAAGAAATATTGCTGTGCACTATGATTAATAAGAGAAGGACATACTAGATTCACTAATAACGCAACCAGTCATACTGCTAATTTGGATATAACATAGTCCTATGACTTGTATTAATTGACATACTATTTTGTTTTTTTAATTAAGCATCTGTTAATACTTTTAGGAGTGCTTATTTCTTCTAATGATTTTAGATATTTCTATCTCAGTAGTTCCCAAACTTGTTTGTCCTACCATCCCCTTTTCAGGGAAAATATTACTTACTGGAAATTAATTTTGTTAAAATTTTAATAGCAATTAATAGAAAGTATATATCTATTAATTTTTCTACCTTTTTCGAAAAATATAGCAAAGAAAGGTGTAAATTAAAAACATTGAACTTTGTAATTATGAAACTATTTATCAGATTAGAATGTAATACAAAAAAAGTTATAACATTCGACATCATCTTAACGAGGAGGATGAACCTGGTGTGCTACTACCAATTTAATGATCCTCGGCTCTATTTTCGTCAGTAGTAATATTGTTGACTGTGACCCCTTACAGTTATTCATCGCCACCCAAATGCACCTGTGGCCATCACCGTCCCCCTGAATCGCTGCAGCGACCACTTTGGGAACCACTGTAGTAACTAAAGAATAGAGGCCAATAAAAATCAAGAAGTTTTATCCCATTAACATCACAATTTCATTCCACATCAATCCTTCAATAATCAGAAACCTATATGAAGTTGAGAATATCAACCCTTATAGAACAATGCTTTGCATGAAAAACAAGTAGTTTAAGGAATTCCTATAACAGTAGAATATATATATGCATGTTCTAAAAATCATCTAATCAATTTCGTTGGTAACTGTTCATCGTCACAGAAATCTCAAATGATTCATCGTTAACTTTGTAATGCCGTTTAATCAACTGAATGAAATGTAGAATTTATTTTTAAAAATCCACATGATAAATGACTTCATTACTGAAAGCATCCACAAAAACTATAAACTATTCATTTCAAAATCAAAATAGTCTTCTATTATTCGAATAAAAGGTTTAGTTGGGTTTTAATGTCAAAGTTAAAAAGCACAGTATTATCTGATAAGATGTTATCAGTCAACTTTAAATCTTTAGAAAACTATTACTCAATTATCACTTCATTTAAAAACTTGCTATTTATGGAATGAGGAGAATATCCTTAAAGTTAAATAAATTAATACTGCTGTTAAGTAAAAAGCAGTAAATGTACCATTTGAAATAGGTGTTTGTACTGGCAGTTGAGTAGCTGGTTTCTCCACAATTGATTTTAATTTTGGCTTTAGGCTTAGAACTTCTTTTCGGGCCGCATCGGTGAAAAACCGAAGCACATAACTCAAAGGTAGGCATGAGGGTTGCTCTTGCTCTTTCTCTTCGATAACCTGGGGATCGTAGTCTAAAATCAAAAAGCTCCATATAGATGGGAATTATACTGTCTCAATATTTATTTTTTTTAATAGATAATCCTCACATTACTTTTTCTTGTGGCTTCTTCTTCTTAAATAGATCATTCTAAGCCGGGAAGGAAGGGAAGAGGAAAGGTTACTGTAATAGGAAATTGGACCTAAACAATTTTCAATATTTATATGAATTACTATTTACCGATGTGATTATCTTCTATATGTTGTATTAAATCTCCTAAATTCTGAAAAGTAAGGCCACAATCATTAAATTTGCAGATGTTCAACATAAATACGGCCATTCCCCTTTGCACCAGCTGATCCGAGGAATTAAACGGAGCAACCCTGAATTGTTTTCTAATAAAAAAAACATACAAAGATCATCCATAAAAGAAGCATGAAAAGATTCTACAAAATATAAAAGTATATACTTTTTTTTCGATGAATTTAATTGATGTTATCATTATGGAAAATAAATTAAGGTTGCACTGTGTTAAATTTAGAAATCAATAACCAAGGATAGTCTGTTCTCTTTACAATAGAACCACTGAGCGCTGAGGTCGTCGTATACTGCCACTCCATTGGTCGATCGCCCTGAACTTCCTTCCAACTCAGCCCCACTCGCCCCACCCGCTCTTAACCTTACTGTACTTCAGACCGTCTCCGTCTCCTCCTGCCTTCTCTTCAGCGGCCAGGCTTTACTAGTAGAGTAAGTACTCCAGATCATCAGTTTTATTTAGCCTATTAATCAATGGAATTTTACCTATTTTAGTTGTTTAGTTTTGTGTTAGGTTTGGTTTTAACAATTTTTTAGTAAAAAGCGGCTGATAATTATTGACGTAAATGTGATAATAGAACTTACCATCCAAGTCGGCCATTTTTTTCATAACCCTCCGGTTCCCTCATTTTCTTTCTGGGAGATTAGATTGATTATTAGTGTAGAAAGTCAAGAAAAACAATCAATTCTTTCTTTCGTAATTAATATTTGCTATATATTAAGTTGAATTTATATTTTATGTCGACTGCAAAATGGTCTTATCTCCAACTTTTTTTCTTTTTTAGGTTCCGACTTACTACCAAATCTTTTTCAAAATGTTCACACTCGCAAAATTAGTTGCCCCCGCTGCAAGGAGTGCTGTAAGTACTTATTTTATGGTTATATATTTTCTTAGTTTTAAGTATCTTTAAATGGCCCAATTTTTTTTTTTCAATTAATTTCAGGAAGTTCTCTCATATCTTTGATAACTTCAATTCTCTTTTTAATACAAGTATGCTGATACCAGTAATATAGTTGCTAGTTATGCATGGATAAGAATTTTAGATCTGTGTATGAAAAAAGTTGAACCTTTATCTTAGAAAAAAATTTTAATTAAAATCTTTTATTAAAGGGCCAGTTCTATATTTAGATAAGATATTCTATTTTATATTTTTCATAGAGTTTTACTACTCTATGTGTTATCTTAATTTGGTTTAATTCTATTTTAATGTGTTTAAAATTCATATTTATTTATTAATATTTTAAAAGTATCATTCTTTTCCTTGAAATTTACTAATCCACAATTAAAATATTAACTATAATGGTAATATCATTGTTTTAAGTAATGAATTTATCTTACAGGTTTTATTGGATAATTGTCCTAAGTTATAGTGTATTATTGACCTACTTAATGATGGTATTTTTTTGAATTTTTATCTTAGTTTGTTACATTTAATTAGTTATTCACGCTATCTGTGTGATACTACGTTATCACTCAGTTTTATTTTTACTATTCCGAAATCTATATTTCAGCTTTAAATGTGGTCCTAACTAATTCTAAGTTTTGTGGTAGCTTTTTAAGTATTTACTGAACACATGTGGTTATGTCATTTAATGAATTTATCAAACTTATACCATTTAGAAATTATTTTCACCTATTTTTTTTTTTTTGTCAGCTATTGTAGTATGTCTTCTAGACTTCATAAAGTAAGGGAATTTCACAAGCTAAGGGGCACATGTGCGAATTTGCTGTTATTAATTAAAATCATTATTATCACCAAGTTTATCTGATGGTTATACATGAGTTTACATATGGCTCATTTGATGTATTATTTTGTTTTCATGGTAAACAATAATCGATATTGTTATAAGAGCTCATAGAACATCATTCCTATTTTGCAAAGGAGAATATAAAATAAGTTTTATGTATGTAGAAAGTTTAATTTAATTATATATGGATTCTGTTAAAAAGTTTAGTTAGACCCAACTATTATATCCAAGAGAGTTGAACGATAAACTTTAAAGTTGAAGTTGACACTCGGTTACTGATAAGACAGTCATTTGTTATCAATCTGGTTTTGGGATGTTGTTAGTTGTACCTGATTTGATGCAAACATCCACAATATAGATTTATGGACAGATTCTCTTGTTTTGTAAATACAACTGTTTTTAAGATAGGTGGGAGCCTATATGAACCAACCTTCTACACTACATCTTGTTTCTTACAGTTAAATTTTTATTTATGAAGTATTAGTCTCATCAATATTTTTTTTTATCTGTTAAATTTGTTTTATTTCTGTAAGCAGTTTGAAAAAAAAAAATAGGATAAAGGGAAAAGTTGAACTTAATAATAAGAAATGTGCTCATGGAAAAAATTTAATTACTTCTTAAAATCAACTACAAAAGTAGTAATAAATCGCTTCAGTAATATAATATTGTTTAGCGTTTTGTTTTTATAAAAGAACAATCACCCTTCAGTTATCAGGTTTTATTATTTATCACAATTGTAATTTTTGTAAAAAATCTTATAGTACCCTTCTATTCAGATTAACTTAAGAAGTTCTGTTAATTGATAACAGTTGATTAGATAACATCTCATATTGTTGCTCCATAATTATAATGACACAACTGTAAACTTTGTGCAATCGACTTTATTGTGTTACCAGGCTTAAAAATGTATTTGCCATACTGTGTATTACCATCTTATCTAATATAAGAATTTTTAAACCCACCAACATAATAAAGTCAATTTTGAACTTGTATTGTTATACTTTCAGAGTAGTGATAGGTAATATCTAATGTGTTTATCAAGTTCTGAATATCGTTAGAGTTGCCATTGTTGCTTCTTTTGTTAATATTTTTTTAACTTATATTTTTAAAACTTTATTCTAGTTGGTATCGGGATCAAGGGCGTATGTTAGGCCATTGAGCACAGTAGTTGTTCAACAGAGCCAGACATTGAACACACATAATATTACTCCTTCGCCTGCCATCAGCATAGTAAGTTTTACTGAATACATAAATTTTTAGTTTTCAAATTATTTTCTGTTACATAATATATATTTCATAGTTGCCTGCTGTCCGTCAATTCCAAACTTCAGTTGTATCCCGGGACATTGACTCAGCAGCTAAGTTTATTGGTGCTGGAGCAGCCACTGTAGGTGTTGCTGGCTCAGGTACTTTTTTTTTATATCATTAATTTTTAATTAACTATTACAAGTAAGAAGTTCTTGATCTTCAAGAAATCGTCATCTTGTTGTAATGTTGATTTATCAAATGCTAATAAAATATTTATTGAAATTAGGAGAACTGGTCTATATACCATTCCATACTTTTCTTCTTTCTTTTTTTCCCTTTAAAGTCTTTTAATTTAACTTCAGATTTTCCCAATTTGAATTTACAGTTCGCTTATGATTAAATTTAATTTATCAACCAGTTATTTAATTTCATCTCCAATTAAAAAAAAAAAAATGGTGTAATAATTTATGTAATCTAATATATACCTCATTATTATAAACAACACTATGAATTAATAAATTTGGATTGATTATTGGTATAAAGAGGATAGAAGTGTACTGATACAATTTACTATCTAAGGTTTAAAACAACTAAATATATTAAAAGTTTTGTAGGGCTACCTTAATTAAAGTGATTAATTATTCTCATCAGAATTCTAGATTTATTGTTGTAATCAAATTACTCAGTTTCAAGTAGAGAGTAAAAAAGAGCGAAACCTTATGAAAATAATCTGTTAGTTTTAAGTTATTCTTAATTTAGTTAATAATTTGATCCACGAAATAACAAAGGAAGACTTACTACCAATGATAATCTTAGCTATATATTTTGAGCATTATGTCCTATAGAAATGCCTATTTACATATAAAGAAAAATAATGGTAATAACATAATGGAAGACTAAAAGAAGATAGCAAAAGCTAGGCTTACTGAGCGGACACCGGATAGGTGTCCTGAATTTTTTATTTGTTTTCACAGGGATCGGTATTGGAATTGTCTTTGGTTCTCTTATCATCGGGTATGCACGAAATCCAACCCTGAAGCAACAGTTGTTCTCATATGCAATTCTTGGTTTTGCACTCTCTGAAGCTATGGGACTATTTTGTATCATGATAGCTTTCTTGATTATGTTTGCATTTTAGTAATGGGCAAACTTTTTTTTAGCATGGTTTGTGTAACTTTTTAAGGGCGCGATTCCACATCATGCTGAACCATGATTGTGTACAGATACATATCAATTTTATGATTGGGTCAGCATGTGTCATTACCGAGTTTAAATGAATTTTTTTTTTTTTTCATTTTTAATTTAAGATTATTTATGTAACACTCAAAAAGAAATATGTTTTTCTCAAAATTGTCATCATATTTTTTTGTATTACTTGTAAATATTTGCTTTTATCAATATAAAATATTAAACATTTTCTTGTGGTTTCTTTTGATATTTTATTTATTAATGTCATCAATTACTTCTTCAAATGGGTAAGATTTTTTTTATTATTAATTTTTACTTCTGTTTCTCTATCTTCTACACTAAATATTTTCCTTTGCACTGAGTTTTATTTGATGTTATTTCAATCATTGCTACTTTTTACACCTAAGTATTATTTAAGAATAATTTTGTTATTGATGGTTATAGGTGCTGGTATTGGTACCGTGTTCGGTTCCTTGATCATTGGCTATGCCAGGAACCCATCGCTTAAGCAGCAGTTATTCTCTTATGCCATTCTTGGGTTTGCCTTATCTGAGGCTATGGGTTTGTTTTGTCTTATGATGGCATTCCTGCTGCTCTTCGCCTTTTAAATATATTAGTGAATTTTTTCACTGCCACTCAGAGAGAACTGGCCACAACTATCAATGGAACGGACTGCATCCTGTTTTTTTATATAATATGAAAACTTGATGTAAATTAATTCTGAAGGACATTTTTAAATATTCTGTTCCATGTATAGATGATGCCAATGTAGAAACAAACATAAATTCAGGTCTCTTTTTAATTATTAAATTATATGTTTCTATCTGTTCCCTTGCTTTTGTAATTTTTTTTTTCTGATTTCTTTTTTTTAAAAAAAATTGAAGCATCCATGTGATGGTTTTTAAACATGTTTGTAGTGATATGAGATTACTTAACAGATAATGCGAGGGAAAATTCCATTGTACAGAGTTAGATAAATAAATAAAATTGATTCAGTTGTTATATTTATTGCCTTGCCTTTCAAATTTCCTAAAAGAAATTTAAATTGTTGGTTATTTTTAAACAATAATTTAATAATTAAGAACTAATGTATTTATTTTTAGGTTTGGTTGTTTATGATATGTAATTGAATAAATGTATTGGTAAAAGGTAAATGTTTCAGACAGTTATTTAATTAAAATCTTAATATTTGCCAATTTATAATTCCTGAATTTACTTTTTTATATATTTTATTCTATTATATTCAGTTAGTTAATTTCGAGAAATTTTCAATCTAGGGTCATTCAGAAAAAGGGAAAAAATATTTTCGGGAGTTTCATTAATTATCAAAAAACATTTAACTATTCAATATTTGGCGTTCATGGACTGGAATTAAGGTGTCTACTGGGTCTGGAAAAATCTGAGGAATATTTATTATCTTATACATGAATATCATTTTAAAGTTAACTGATATTAAAGGAATTATGGAATGTTTCATTTATGCAATTAAATTACCTTACTTCCATTAATAGGTCTAGCTTATCAAATTTGTATTTCTAATATCCCTCAAGTAATTAGAGTGCACTTTATTTTGTATTTTCAATTTTTGTAGATCATATTAGTAATCAGAAGAAAATTAAAATCAATATTGAAGAATGAAATAAACTTGTTTGAGATTTTAGAGATCGGACAAAATGTAGGTGTATCTAGACCCTTATTTGGTGAATTTCTAATTTATTTTATTCCAGTTTGGAATAAAAGGAACAATCTTCTCATTAATCAGATTAAAGGCTGGTCTCAGAACTAGTGATAAGAGAATAGCTTGAGTTATTATTAATGCAATGCAAGATTATTAGTGCCATTCTATTACAGTATGTTAATTGGCTAAAAATGTCTTATACAACCTTATTGACGTTAATTTATTTATCCTTAGGTTAATAAGCCACCTTTAAAGTTGTTAAAACTTATATATTTAAATAACTCAAATTCATTAAAAAAAATTTAAATGAATCAAGGAAAATTTAAGTTTTTGAGTGGAAGGTCATAATGTTAACATTATGACATTGTTATTCCACTGTGTACTTCCGTTTGTTAATGAACAGGGAGTGAACTTGACAGTTACATTATAAAATATATCTTTTTATAGAAAATTAAACATTCAATTATGATCAAGGGGACAAAAATTATGTATTAATTAATAATCAATTAAACTTTAGACCATGTCCAAATAAATCCTAAGTCCTGAGTATTAGATTATTTAATCCTAGTCACCCACTTAAATTACAAGACATCTAGAGACCATTTTAACGACAATAATGTTCTGAGATTGTTTTATCAATGGGAATTAATAAATTAACTTTAGATTCCTTTTTTACAATACTAAGTAATTAGCTATATAGTTATATTATTGGTTTACTTCATTAAACAATAATGGTATTTGGGCAGTATATGATAGATAATTACTAGAAATGGACCTGATATTGAAAGTTTTAACAAAGTAATGATAATTAAAGGTCTCACTTTCGTAATTTTATTTCTTCCATTATCGATTCATTAAATATGAATTACTTATTCAAATTGCTTCTTAATTATAATTTCTTGAAAATTGCAGAGAAACCAATAAGGAGAAAATAAGTTAATTTTAAGTTCATAGTTTTTACATTTTTAATTTATAATTACAATGTTTTAATTTTAGGAAATATAGGTAATATTTCAAGGACATGAGATAAGATTGTAGTATGTAATCTTAGATGCTGGTTGTTTTTTTTTATGCTAATTAAATTTTTATCAATTTTCTCTATATTAGAGACCTGTCATTGAATCGTATGAATACTAAATAATGTATTGGATTGAAAATGGATTTAACAAATAATGCAAAATAAATTATAATAGCTTTAAAATTATAGTAAATGTTTATGGATGATTCTAACAACAAAGAAAAAATCATGTCTCTCTTACATTATGGTTACTTGTTAAGTCTCTAGTTTTTGTTTTTTTATCCATTAGGTATGTTCTTTTGGATTTCTGATTCAATTAGAAAAACTAGTTTTCATTAAATCAGAAATGTTTGTCAAAGTCAAATGTACTCACCTCACTACTATCTAGCATTTACATATTTCTGTATCTTAAAAGGTACATACTGTTTATGAATGAAGTTCCATTTAATCGCTGCTTGAATAATTTAAACTACCTCTGGTGTGTTATCATCAACACTGTACCATCTAATTGTTTTTTCTCTTTATGACAGTATATTTATTTTTAAAGGGATTTTCAGAACCCTGATATGTTGGAGACAAATGTGATTACATCAACTAAAGAATTAGTTATAATTATTGCCATTTAAAAAAAAACTCAATATTTTAAATTTCTTTCCCTGAATTTGGAGTTCAACTCAAAGCTATAAAATATAATTATTTATATATGTGTATATATATATTTATAGTTTACTGTATAACTTAAAATATGAAGATGGTCAGGGTTGCGGTAAAAAAAAAAAAAAAAAATAGTTTTTAACTATTTAATGTCATGACGTTTCGCCCCACTTTGCCAGAGCTATTCAAAGCCCTATTCAATAGGTTAAACTGACATTATTTAACATAATTATTTTTATAATTGATGTTGGTCACTCGTGGAGATCAATTGATCTTTAGGTCACTCATGAAGGATAGGCCCTCTTACTGATTTTTTAGGCCTAATTTTGAACTTTATCTCAGAATTATCCTAATACATTATAAAAATTAGATTGAGCCTAATATTTCCTTATCTGTCATTCACACTTACTTTTTTGTTGAATTGATCTTTCACAAATCACACCAGGAATTTTTAATATATTAACATGATCCAATTCTTTGTCATTTTATGCTCATTTATCATCAATGGGTAATGGTAACGGTGAGATCGTTTACTGCTAATCTAGAAAATTTGAATCTGTAGATAAATATTACTTATACAGATCAATTAATGACCCATTATTACAGGTGATACTTTTATTTTATTTATTTATTTAGAGATTAAGGGATAAGCAAGTATTTTTAGTTGGTACTTATGCTTATGGGTAATTTCAAGTATTTAAGAAATTAACATAGATAATCACAGGAAAAAATATTCTTACCAAGTTTTGATTCTAGTAGATGGTAATTTTAATCCTTTTGCTGGCACAAGCAATTTCTCACAACATTAATAATTTGAAATAATACACTTAAGAAGCTGTGCACAAAAATCTCTTGTTTAGCTCTTTCATGAACAAAATGCCTATATTTTCAATCTTTTTTTTTTTTTTATCAACAAACATGTGGGTTTCATTTTATTGTTTTTGGTTTAGATTTTTCTTCATGATTGTTAGACATGATATTGTCATAGCTACAATAACTATGTTGTCATTGCTATTCTATTTCTAATAATGATGTACCCAAATGTTTTGAGAAATTTGAAATCCTATAATAATAAAAGAAAGATGATCTGGGTGCGGTCAAAGAAGAAACTCAAGTAGTAATAAAACTATTTATATTATTACTATATAGTCTTTGAATTTTTTCTTTGACCGCACCTGGACCATCACTTTTATTATTACATATGGTCTATCAACGTCCTTCCAGTATAAAAAATAAATATATGCTTTCTAACATAATTACATCATGATTGGTCGATTTACATAACAGTGGAAACCCCAATTACTGAATGCTTCTTACCTACATGGTTGGTGACAGTGTAGTCCAAAATTCTTGGAAATTACTTAAAGTATTCAAAAATTTGTAATCATTAATTTTAAATGTTTTTTATATGCATAGGTGGTGGTACTCTACCTTTAGTCATCTAATTTAGATTTTTTCTTCATATTTAAGTGAGTTTGGCATGATATTGTATTAGCTACAATGGCTATGTTGTCATTGTTATATTTTTTTTCTTTTAGTTGTCAGATATTTTCTAAAGCAGTATACAGTTATTGAGCCATGGCCAAGTCAGTGTACTTATGTTAGGAGAAGGTTTGAATGTGAATTATGAAAGTATATATTATTATAAATGAAATAGTCATTGTCACTCAAAAACTATTTTCAAAATTATACACATCTGAAAACTTGCATAATAACCCTGATTCCAGGGTGATTGAATCTTTAATACACAGATCTTTCTACTAAACCGTGTTGGTATGGAATATATTATCCTCTACCACATTAAACTAAAAAAAAAGAAAATATGAATAACTTTAGATGTAATATATTCAACTATTTTCATTTTTAAAAATACGTGTCTTGAGATAAGCAGTAGGGTTTAGGCCTCAACAATTTCCTGGTAGATATTTTCAAAAATTGCACTTTTAGCAATACATTTCAGGACCTTTAATGTTTTACTACAATAAATTAAATATTTGGTATATGAGAAAGAAATGTAAAATAAAATTATTAAATGTCAGGTGTGAAATTCTGTTGAATGATGCTCTGTATCAGGCATGGGCATACCCTGTGGGCGCAGAAGAGGGGATAGCTGTCTCCCCCTGGAATTGAAAATAAATATTAATTTAATAAAATTTAATTTTTTCTATTAAATAATAATTGTAATAACTAATAAAGCACTACGGCAATTATATATAATTTTCTAAAAATGTTGAATAAATTCGCCTTTTCCATGCTAAAATGTCACTACCTGATTGACCATGGCTTGCCTCCTCCCAAGTTTTGATCCTTGGTGTCAGGAGTTAATTAAAAATGTATTCGGTACCAGTGCTGTGTTCACCCTAAAGGACTAGGGCCGCCTAAGTCTTGTGATGTACCTCTTTCAGAAGTTCAAAATTTGTTTTTTGAAGTGTTTGTCACTTTTGAATTATAATAAGTCAAACTAATTGATTAATTGTTCAGGAAATAAATTCTGTAATTTAGAGGGCCCCTAAAGGAATAAAGATAGGGCCCAACTGAGAGGGGTGGGTCCAGAGATGAATCTAGGAAGGCTCTAACCAGCCCTTATTTTGAAACCAAATGACACTTGTCCAGTTCCTAGCATCATCCTGGTGCGGCCTGAAACTAAGGTGCACATTCTAATATTTAAAAAAAACAGTCTGTGAGAATAGTTGCGACGGCGAATTGACGTATTTTATGTATCTTGAAATGTAATTTTTCAATTACTTATCATTGATTGAACTAAAGACTGATCACCTGATCCTCCCCCCCCCCCTTAAGAAGTAAGTTCTTTCAGTCACATCTATTTTTAGTGAAAAAACTATTTCTTAGTTTAAAATATGGACGACTTTTTTCCTAAGAAATTTCAATAATTGACTTTTGAATAGTAAAAATAAACATACTTCATTGGAAAGAATTGAAGTAAGGTTAAAAGCACGATGAGATGTGGCATAGGCGCCGAAATATAAAAAATCAGGTAGTTCTATTTTCGCTCTGAAAAGAAAAATTGTTTTATCGGTTCTAGTTGAAAGTTGATTATATAAATTGTTTAAGTTAATTATGATGAAATAATATATGTAATAATCTCAGACCAGTAATTTAGTTTAGTGAAAACGGGTTTAGTAAAAAAAAAAGTTTTATTAATTTCTTTAACAATCTGGTAACACTGGTGTTTCACATATCCCATTACCAAGGCGCCAAGTTACAAGTAGAGAACGCCTGGATAATATTAGTCTTACTTTAGACCCCAAAACAAGTGATGGCAATCGTATTATTGAGTGTTTTGTGAAGTTTCAGGTGCTAATTCTCTACAATTCTTACTTTTGTCAATCCAGGTAAGATTAAGTCATGTTATAGTTTAGAAAAAATAATTAATTTTTCATTCGGAGCTCTATATCTTAAAAACTACCAACAACACTTGAAAATCTAAAAGATCATTATTTAAAGAAGAGTAAATTTTCTGAAATATTAGCCCTACTAGAGCTATTTACGTCCAATAGTTCTCGAGATATAGCCTTTTAAAAAGCAACATTTCATAAAAATGTACTTTAATATCAGTAGTTAGTTAATTTTTGAGAAATCTATATCTCAGGAACTATGTGACGTACAGATGTCTATTAGCACTCAAATTAAAGCTAGTTTAATGAGCTATAAAGGAGTTTAAGACGTTTATCTTCGTAGGAATAGTAGTTTTTATGATATTTGCTAAAATAAATTGATTTATAGTTGTTCCAACAATAAGTATGATTAAAGAAAAACTTAATTTCAGAAACCATTGGACGTACAGATGTCTCTATGCACTCAAATGAAAGCTAGTTAAATTTACTATAAAATGGTTAATAGTGTTTATCTTAGTAGGAGTAGTAGTTTTTATGATATTTGACGAAAAAATGTCACAACTACTACAACAAAAAAAAACTCACAAAATGTTAATTTTTAGTTGTTCGTATAAAATGTTGGATTTTTGAAAAAAAAAAATCTCTAGATCCATTAGACGGATCGAAATAGAAAGTTAAAAGGATATTTAACTTTCTATGAAGTAGTTTATGGCACTTATCTTCGTAGAGGTAGTAGTTTTTACGATATTCACATATGAATATAAATTTGGCAAATTAAAATTTGTCCGAACAACAACTATAAATCAATTTATTTTAGCAAATTTCATGTAAACTAATACTCCTACGAAGATAAACATCATAAACTTCTCTATAGTCCATTAAATTATCTGTAATTTGACAGCTAACTGACATCTGTACGTCAAATGGTTTTTGAGATATAAATTTTTCAAAATAAATTCAAAACTACTGATCTTTCAGTACGCCCCATTCAACATTTTTCCGAAACGTGTTGTATTGACATTAGGGCTTACATTTTAGCAAATTTACTCTTCTTTAAATCGTGCTCTCTTAGATTTTCTATTGTTATTGGTAGTTAGTTGTAAAGATATAGAGCTCCGAATAAAAAAATAATTATTTTTAACGTTTTGAAACAGCCCCCATTTTTTATTTTCCCTATCTATACTTGGCAAACTCATCAATCTTGACTAGTAATTATACCTAGTTTTCAATTAAGTAATCAAAAATTGGGGTGAAATAACTGCCCTTTTTCTCCTCTTGGGCTCTTTTACTATTACGATATATTTGATACAGGTAAGTGAAAGTGAAAATGATAGGTCTAAAATTAAGTTTACCTTTTTTTTTTTTTACTCTTATTGTGCATCTATAAAATCATACATGATACACAAAAGTGTAAAGCAAGTTTATATTTGTTTTCTGCATAACGAAAAACCCAAAGTGAAAATGTTACGCATATGTGTAAATTAAGTTCATATTAGTTACTAAAAAAAGACAAAGTAAAAAAAAATAATTACAAATATTTTTTTCGGTGGAAATTGGTATTTATGATAACATTTGTCGTGTCAATTTACAATTATTGAAATTTTGTGTGAAGTTGAAAATCGCTGAAATACTTGTTGACCACTCCTGACACAATCATTAATTATTTAGTCATTTCTAATTCTTTCGTTACCACCAATTGAGTTATCACTAATTGAAGCTAATATACTTTTTTTTTCTATACTCGTCTTGATCCAAATGGGTTATTTTTTGCTGGGATGATAAATTAATGGTTTTTATATTTAAAAATGTGTTACGTGCTCTCGTTTTACACATGGCTCTCTACTCACCTTTATTTTATGAATGAAGAGGTAAATTTGATTTCATGAAGCATTTTCATTTCTACCCTCATTTTCCTCTATTAGAATTGAATTCGCACTTCAAAGTTTGCGTTTTGACATTTGGGAAAGTTCACGTTATCTCTTACAAAACTTCCTTTCATCTTCACTGTTTCTTCTTACGCCACCTCGTAATGTTGTATTTCAACATCTTTATCGATACTAATAGTTGTTAATTTATGAACTAGATATTTAGTTAAGATGGATCATTTACCTTTTTATGATTCGTCTGTTTCTGTTAATCGTCATCTTTAAGGCTTCTGTTCTCATAATGTTAACAATTCTCATTATTTTATTTATTAATTTTATGATTGAATATGGAGTTAAGACGTTGCGTTTATCGTACATACATATTACGGTAATATAGGTGACATCTATACCCTCGTTAACTTACATTGGGCCCTGTGTTTTAAAGTATTAAATTGAACAATTTTTGAGATAGCGCACGAATTAAACCTAAATAAATAACTCATTACAGTTGTTTCGTTCTTTCCCGTGCCTAACTATAAAATAATGCTAAACATAAAATGATCTTGGACATATTCTGCTCTTTTCCATTAATCCAGTAGTGTTTAACGTATACTTTAGTACTCTTGGGGCAATACTGAATTAAAATTAGCGTAAATGAGTTAGCATTTCACCGCCAACATAGGAGCTTTTTTCGTTGGTACTTGGCAATTACTTATTGAATGAACTGTGAATTAACTTCCTTAAATAACATACTGAGGTACCATCAGCAATAAATATTGCGAATATTATTTTATACAGATTTCTTTGATAATTTTATCGAACTAGCGTAGTTACAAATTGGGTAAATAAAGTGTTTAGGTATTTACTATACTATGTCCGTTTGTTGGTGGGTGAGGGATATTTGAGGGAAGGATTTGGCCGAATTTCACGTTCGATGGCTCACATTGTTCAACTAGATCCCGTGATTGTTTTGAGTCAAGTCGAGCTCAAGGTAATGAAAATGATTGTATCAAATATGTTTAGTTTGTACTCATGTTTCAATGTTTCAGCTGAAGACTCAACCATAACTATAGGTATGTGTTTAAAGCTAACGGCGCAACCGATTCATTAGTTTGATGGCTCATTTGATGTCCATGAATATTTTGAAACTGTTTGAGCTCAAATAGGGAGAATGTTTTATTCTGATTCCATTCTCTACTTTCTTATTGTTCCTCTGGAACGTCCTGGACCCATAGCTCCAAACTTAAACGTTTGTGAAATGAAACACGAACTAAAGACGAGCCAACTTCAAATTTATTGTTGAGAAGGATGCGAGAGTTTTCGCAGGGGTAAACTAGTCAATACATATTTCACTCCTAAGTTACAATTGTTCTTAGATTCATTTTAATGCTACAACGTGTTTTTTATATGAATTATTTTAGGTTTTTAATTAGAGTACTTGGCAAGTTTAATTTAATTTAAAAAAGGTTAATTAAGTAAGCATTCCATGTATCAATATTATAAATTAAACAATTACGTTAATTTTTGCATATTTTGGGTTTTTTATTGCACGTTTTTCGGTTTTTTACTTCACAAAAATTCGGTCTATGATCTATAACTTCAATTCGCTTGGAACTGGAAAAGCAACGAGGAGCGGGCCGTGGCGATGGACTCTGAACCGAAAAATGAAAACATATAGCTAATATAAAATCATATAGAGGATTATCAACATTTTCAAGTTCAATAATGAGAATTAAGGGTCAAACTTAATATCCGCGATTATATTCCGTTTAAAATTAGATAAAAGTACATAGAAAAAATAAAAATTCATATTATTAAAGAACATTTACAAATTTTATAATCAAAGGTCTTAATAAATTGAAATGTATACAAATACAAAATACTGTATTCGGAACACCAATTTAATGTTGGTGTTTGATTTCCTGGTTTAATTGGCTACTTGGTATTTTCGAGATGAACTCCTTCTCCCCCCCCCCTCCCTCTACCTCTCCCCAGTAACGTCCTGAGTCCGCTAACTAATGCTCCAGTAGTTCCGGGGAAACGAAAACAAAACAGTTCTCTCATTTGGATGCAAGACATATCTCGCTTCCGGCGGAACCAGACCTTCTTGAATAAGAAGGAGACTCTCACCGGGTGGAGCCAGGAACTTCTGCCATGGCTGATTCATCGGGGCATTTTAATAGAATGATCGATAAGAGCCTCTTATCGTTGTGATCGAAACAGGGTAAACTTAAGTAACTTGTGATCGCGTTACTGTTTTTAAATTTTTGGCTTTTCTAGAGGAATTTACAAACTAATCAAAAAGTCTTGAGGTAGTACCTCATCAATGACGAAGAGCTGAACGAGATCGAAATTCGAAAATTATTTTTTACCCAAACAAACTAGAAATCATACTATTGGAACCTCCTCAGTGCAGAGACCCATCAAACACAAATAAATACTTTAAATACTTATGCTTTCTGAATTATACTTGTTTAAAACTGTTACTTTAATTGAATTGTTTAGTACCTGGAAACTTTTTTTTTTTAAGTGTTATAACTTTTAAGATCAATTTTAATTTAATGAGTATACCCTATCAACAAAGTGCATTATACATATAGCTATTAATGTCCACATTTTGTTAAAATCTGTTGTTTTTATCCCCATGTAAACCTTTCCAGAGATACAAATGCTTTATTGACAGAAAGTGATGCTGACCAACAGTCGGTTGCTATAATATGCAGCATACTGATCTATCTTAAAAGGCAAATAAAAAAAATAATTCAAACGAAATACATTGGTACAATATTCAAAATAGTTTTATTTTTTAATAATTAAATTTGTATTTATTCCTTCTTCCTTTGTTATATATCTAATCCTCTCATTACATCACACTCTAGCATATCTCATATTCCTCTTTTCCAGTGATCTGTCACAAATATTGCGTTTACTATGCAAGTTAATGGACTCATTCAAAATTGATATTTTCAGTAAGCATACATAAAAATATAATAAGGAAAAGTTGTAAATAAATGAAAATGAAGAAACGAATTGATATAAAATAATAATAGGTAATATAATGTTAACACCAAATAAATAGGTTTTAAGATTAGCTCCTTACTTGTTTTGATGCTTTGAATTCCAGTAATAGTTTAGAAACTGCTACAAGATATTCATCTCTCTACAGTTTCAACGCATAAAATTCTTATACATAGATCTAGTGTTGTTAAAACGTTAAGATTCAAATTGCTCTCTGAAGAAGCTAAAAATTAATAAATAAAACAACCATCAAAAACCCAACCACGAAATAGCTCGTCAACAAATGATAATATTAGGTTGGGGAAAAATAAATCCATTATTTTTACGTGAAATTCAAGAGTTTATCAAACATGTTTCGGATTGTCCGATTTGGGTCAAATATGCACCGTTTTGTTCTATAATTTGATGCTATTTTAAAGGTAGCTTCATAATCCATCTCGCATAGTTCTTTTTCGCGTCTTCGTCCGTGTTGTCGAAAAACTCTAGTACCCGATTTATTGATACCAATTTCTTACCACCAAGAAAGTTTTGAAATGCAAGAAGAAAACAGTACGGGCCTACCAGTGTGAGGTGCGTCTTTAACATTCAAAACACACGAACGGAATCGGCGAAACCAAAATTGCGCGTAATTAGCTGTTTCTGATAGTATCGGGACCATAAACACCATTCACAATTTCAGCCGCCTGGTTTACATTTTTGCCTTTATTAAAGAAAAAACTGTAAAATATATTGAATTTTCTCTTTACAGGGTGTAAAAATGGAAGTCAACTCCATCTTTAACACACTCTGAGAGGCTTTAACTAAAACTGAATGGATCAAACAAAAAATATCAAATGAATTTTTTTAGTACGAAATGTCACCTTGATAACGGGCATAAATCTGAAATTGTTTGATCGACGAAATGAGTCTAGAATGTGTTTTATGCGTGAAATATTAGCTTTAATACTAGTGACACATGCTTCTTGAGGTTTTTTTTCCCAATCCCACGATAAAATTTTGAATCCATCCATGACTTAAAAGATAATTATTAACTGAAGTGAACTATTATTCCAGCTTCTCTCGGATTTAGTCAGAGCAGTAATCAATCTTTGGGTCTATTTACTTGGATAATAGTGCCGTGTGGCTTATGAATGGGTGCATAAGGTGCTAAGCTTTTATTCAATTATTAAATGTGTAAAGCTACTGTTACATTAATGAAGCCCTGAACTGGTCAGTCCACTGTTACCATAATAGTCTAGCGCCAAGGCGCCGAGGGTTTTTCAAGCTAGATCTAGGAGTTAAAAAGAGAAGCCAGCCGATGGCACACGGCCTGTACAATATCGTTACGTGCCTTCTCTTCAACCCATAACGTCATCTCGCTTTGTAGCTGGTACTCTTTGCAATGAATAGCCTAAAATTGGGAAACTTTGTTATTCCTACTATACAGGGATACAGTGATGATGACAATATCGGGAATGAAGTCTTAACTTTTAAGTAATATCTGTTTTATTTATTCTTGAACAAATAGTCCTCAATCATCATCCTATCTATTCGTTTCGATTTCATTGCGTATTCATTTTTTTTTTTCAATGGAAGAGTTATTATTGTTGTGTGATTTTGACACGTTTATAGTCCTTGCCATATCTATGATTTTGGGAGCCCGTGGTGGCCAACTTTGAAGCCTCCCAAGCTTCTTACTGAAAATTTAAATACAATGCTAGTGATTAGTTGTATTACTGCAAACAATTTATTTTTTATTTTATTGTTAATTATTATTATTGTCATATAAAATAGTTCCTATCCCCAAAAATTAGAGGGCTCCTTTAGCTCGGGGTCACACAGAATGGATATCCTCGGAATAGAAGATTTATGTGGTTATAATTCTAGGAACGACCGATTTAATTTTAATATAAATATGGCATTGTACTTAGTACTAAATTGATAAATTAAATTCAATAAAATATTTTTAAACAAAACATAATTTAGGAACTTGAAAAAAAAACAAATTTTAGAAGATTTTTGATTGATCGTGTGTAATATTAAAAAGGAAGATGGCCTGAGTGCAAAAAAAAAAAACTCAAAAGGTAATTAAACTATTAAATGTGAGTCAAGGTTTCGCCCGACGTTGCAGGGTTTCATCTGGGCTAAAAAAAGAAACAATCAACTAAAATTAAGACTTGCAGTGAAAAGTATAAATAACCAAAAATAAAAAATAGATAAAAAAGAAATGTAAATATACATTGAATACTAAAAGACGGAAAAATGGTGGAAATAAGAACAAAAGTCAAGAAAAAGAAAAGTACGAACAAAGTAGGGCACTCACCGTACTAAATGGAAGTAAACACAAAAATGAGTGAAGGCGGGATGAGACCAACAGGATGGAGGAGTGGGGGGCAACTGGCGGTTGGCAAGAAACAGTACATTTGAAGGCAAAAGGTATAAAATAATGTTAAAGTAAAGATAATATTAAATATAGAAAGTTTATTTACGTTGGCCTACATTAAATAGTTTAATTATTATTTGAGTTTTTTTTTCACCCGGTCATCTTCCTTTTATAAAACGAATTTTATTATTACAATAAATTTATCATAGAAAAATGAAATAGAATTATACATCAGAAAAAGTACATTAAAAATTGTAAGATGAAAACAAATACAAAATAAAAAAGATGTACAAAAAATTATCGAAAATAAATAACCAAATTAAAGATAATTTTGAATCTGAAGGGTTTGAATCCATTTTAAGCTCATCGTCAGAATTCACCTTGGATATACCAGAGGTACTGGAGGTTTCAAGAATTCAAATCGCCTGTAGGCAATAATTTCCTATATTTTCTCGATGCATGATTATTGGTTTTCCTCTTCTTTTTCCTTCTTCTGGTGGTTCCATTGCAGAACATCTTTTTCGATGGTATCGTCAGATTTACTCGATATGCCCTATCCACTTCCATGTCTTCTTTATTATCTTATATTAAGATGGATCTGAACTTATGTTCTGTGCTGAAACTGAGATCATTTCTTATCACTACATTGAGACTTAATATAAATATGAGATTCTTCTTATCACTTTTGCATGTCTTTTTCAATTAAATCAATGTTTAAAAATATAAATAAAAAATTTCTAAAAATAACTGACGAGCTGAACAAAAACCCAAATAAAAATGAAGATATAGTTTTTCCTGTAAAAAAAAAAAAAAAAAAAAAAAAAAAAGGAAGAAATACTCCAAATAAAAATCAAAACTAATAATTCTGTCAGCAAACTATTCCTAAAGCTTGTTTACCTTGGCATTCCTTTTGACATGCACATCCAAGTATTTTGATGCATTTACAAATAATAATAAAAGCAGTTGAACCATTTATTATATTCCACAAGTCCTGTTATTGTGATTAAATATTTTTATTTATAAAACTTCAATTCACTCGGCCGCAAAATAATAACTAGGCATGCTACAAATATAATTATTAGAAATATAGCAAAAGAAATGTCATTGCAGAAATTAAAATGATCAAAACTGCACCATGAATCAAATGGAACAATCAGTTCCTGACCCAATCGTTGTTCAAATTCATTCGCATTCGCCATAAGAGCCAACCTTAGTTGCGTTGCCTAAATAAAGCCTCATAATGTTTTCGCCGAACGACTGAAAAACATTAAAAATCACTACATAATAGTTTATGTTTTAATGAATTATTTATTATATCAATACTTAAAAACAATGAAAAGCGTTTCCAACCAAAAAAAAGTGAAAAATGGGAGGGAGGGTGTTAATTTCAAGATTCGAGGATCATCGTGGGTTGAATGAGCCTGTGATTTGAGGGCTGAATCTTAATAAAATCGGTGGATAACTTTCTAAGAAAAGCCTTGGTCCGATTATTTTATTACATTTTTTGATTTTACATAGAAACGCAATTCCTCAAATTTTGAAAGGTGATCAAAGTCTTTTTTTTATTATTGCCTATGATTTTTTTTCGGTTGGTTAGCCAGTCAATTACGGTATTCTTGGCATATATACTGTACTGTCGATTGGCACTTAGAGGATTGAATAAGAGATCAAATCTAATGGTTCCTTGAATTATATAACAAACCCCTCCCTCTATCAATATACACATATTGGAATGCCAAAGCGATTGCAAAAATAGTTTTAAACCTAAATATTTGTGAAAGGAGATATTCCTTACCAGGAGGAAGCGTAGTGAGGGAACCAGAGATTTTAACCGATTTTTATATTTGGTGCTTCTACGTCTAAAAATGTTGGCGTTCCGGGGTTCGTTCAAATGGGCCCTAGGAGTCGAGAAAAAAATTTTGTTATATAATTTGAACAAGTTTTTATATTATTGTTTTCTGTCGGCTCTGTTTGGATTTCTTAGTTATTACAATATAATAATTGACTTAGTGATCGTCAAAAGTGAGTATGAAAATACAAAAACCATATGGAAGTTTTAATAAAGTAAAACAGCATAAAGCTAGTCCAATTCGACCTAAGCACCTTTAAAAACCCAATACTCTAAATTCGTGTGTAGATCGATAGATTTTGAGCAAGGAAATATATTTTTCAACTGCTATAAAAAGTTTTTTGATGTGAGATAAACGTATATCAACTTTGAAAATTCCTTAAAAAAAAAAATGTTTTATTTTACTTTTCTATGTTAGTCAGTCCAAATTATTTAATGTTGTGTTGATAATATTTCAAAGTGTGGGAATTATTTACCAATCAATTTGTTTCTGTTTGCAAAATAAGAAAAACATGTTACCGATGGTGTTAAATAAGTTTAAAATCACAAAAACTATAAGACGCCTACAGTAGGGAGGCTTTTCTAAAGGAAAAAGTGAGTATAAAAGCTTTGAGTTATAAGAGCAGAAACTCATATTTCAAACGGATTTAGTAAGGTTGGATTTAAATAAAATCTTAGGAATAAGCGGACTTAGGAAGGAAAAAAAATAATAAGGCCAATATTTATTGTAAATTATACATATAATATATAATTAAAGTCTTAATTAAGGGTTTTAAGAGGAGTTTAGAACGAATAAAAAAAAATTGATTACTTAACGAAAAGCTTTTTATGTGTTTTATAATTTTGAATACACTAAAACTGCAGTAGGGAGGAAAAAGAATTTTTTAAGGAAAAGTGAGTATAAAAGCTTTGAGTTATAAGAGTAGAAATTCAGATTTCCAACGGATTTAGTAAGGTTGGATTTAAATAAAATCTTGATGAGTTATGAATGTTTATGGGATGGCCGGGCGGACTTAAGATGGAAAGCAAATTAATGAGCCCAATATTTCTTTTATATATATGAAAAGTCTTATTTAAGGGTTTTAAGAGAAGTTTAGAACGAATTAAAAAAAAAGTTTATTACTTAATGAGAGGTTTTCTATGTGTTTTATAATTTTGAATACACTAAAACTCATTTAGTATAACCAGAAATTTTATTTTAAGTTAAATATTTATTAGTTTACCTTGAAATTCATCAAGAGCAATAATAATACCACAATAATATGAGAAAAGTCTTAAATAATATTTTTTCTTAGCTCTTGGGGACCATTGAAGCGGACTCCGAGATACGTCTCCAATATTTTTGGATGTAGAATCACGACCGTGTCCTATCCTGTTCAGTACCTAAGGGTTATATACAAAAATTGATTTTTTATTCTTAAACTTTATTGGAATAATACATTCTGCCCCACTCAAGAGCAGTAGGTAGTAGGGGTTAAAGTACACAATCATACCACAAATACATATTAACTAAAAATAAAAAGTAAATCAATTATAATACTAAGAAAATAAATACAATAAAATAATCAAGTACAAAATAAAATGAATAAAAATAAAATTATACATATACATCATAAATAAACATAGGGGGATAACTGAGTTAAATAATAAAAAACGACTGAGGTAAATAATTAAAATAAATTAAATGAAATATTGAACACAATCACACCTCAAAAAAAAAATTGACGTCCATCATGATTTACCAGTTAATAAATAATTAGATGATATTATGTAGTAGTTTCATTCATAGCCTAACACGAAATGGCAGGAATACGCCTTAATATGGTATGGTGCGAAAAGAAAAAAATTAACAGAAGAGTATAAAAAATGACCTTGGAAGAAAAGAAAAGTGGGGAAAAACTGAAAAGAGAATAGAAGAAGGAAAGTGGTGGTTACGAATGATGTAACTGCTTTCTTTTCAACATTTCTGTACAGGATATATTTCCGACTGATCTATATCACTGTGGTAGGATGACATTTGACGAATTCAAAGGTGTCTGTGAATTGTCATTCTGCCTTAAATGTTGAATCTCATTGTTTACTTTGAACTCGACCCCATATTGAGAACTCTACCTTTGAACATTTTTTCTGGTAGTTGTTTTCGTTATGCAATTGTTAGACTGATTTTTCTTAGATGATAATTAGACAGCGAAAATAATTGTAAAAGGTTGGGGTGCTTTAATGTTCGCATTTAATTTCCTTATTGTTTTATTTCAAATGTTCAATTCTTATAATTTAAGTTATACTGTTTCTATCAGCGTAAATAATAGTGTTTTTAGGTATTTAATTTTATATTATGTTTTATATTATTTTAATTCATATAATCAGTAATTTCTATATGCCATAAGGTATTTTATAGCTTGATTGATTTTATTGTTAATTTAGCTGTTTTATGTTATTCAATCGTTATTTATCCACAGAAAAAATATTAAAACAAATTATAGAAGTTGTATGCAGTACCTGGAGTATGTAAAAAAAAATCCTTTTATAGTAAAGCCCTAAAACGTAAAATCAAAATGCACATTTTAAATTGATTTATTTATTGATAGATATTACAATCTGCCACACAGTTGTGGGCAATAGGTAATAGTGATGAATGATCTCATACATACTAAAATAAATAAAAAAAAAAAAAAATTAAAAATTAAAAAAAAAAACTGTTAAAATATATACAAACAAAAGAATAAACAAGATGAACATAATCAAACTATCTGTATGAAAAATAAATAAATAAAATATGAACAGAGTTGACAAAATTGTGTTTTTCCTTACAAGGCAATCTTAACAATGCTGTTTAGATCCCAAATTGATTTTCGTTCCATCGGTCTAAAAATTAAGGAATTAGTAGTTTGTCATAGTTGTATCTCAATTAGGATAGTGCCCAACTTTTTTTTTTCATCGTCCCCCACACATTTGGTGGTTCTCTAGTCAACCCTTTAAATAAAGACAAAATTGAAAGTTGCTGTGATTAATTTTAATTTAACGAAATCAGGTATTTAAATCGATACACGAGAAGGTTGTGCTTTATCCAACAATGTGCTTTATGAAGGTTGTGCTTTATGACACAATGTTTAGTTCGCAATTTGTTATTATTCAGTTTACATTTCCTGAAATCTCCATATTCAATTTATTTTCTTCTTTGTTACAACAGATTCGTCATTATTGAAGTCAGATTGAACTATCATTACTGAATCCAGATTGATATACTCGTATCATTCATTAATGAAGCCAGAAAGATCTATAAGAGCTTGGGACTATGATTAAAAAGGGAAATAGCATTGTTTAAATAAAATAAATTTTATCCAAATTTAGTCTCAAAACAATATTTCTTTATAAGTCTGACGTTTCGAATAATTTCAGTCCACAATTAATGACCTGGGGAGAATATCCTGCATAAAGTTTTTAAAAATTGACGTGGTTCCAAAATAGAGTTTAAGGTTGTCCTTGAGGATGACCATATCGTCGGTCTTAGAAAGAAATATAAATTATTTTTAGACTAAATTTGGATAAAATTTATTTTATTTGCAGAATAATAACCAGTCTCAAGAAAGTGTAGAGCTTATATATAAAGGAAATACCATATTAATATTGGGTAGTATTTATATTTGTCCCAAATTGTTAAATAAGTTAAATAAACCCATTGCTAAATTATTAAAAATCTTACAAATGACTCATTATACTATTCTTATTATAATTACTAGAAATTTGTGTCTCATCGGAAATTTTCGCTCTTTCATGTACATCCATACTTATTTATATATACATTTACGATGGAGATTTCTTTTATCATAACCATTTCTTGAACTTTAAAAAAAAATTATTATTATTTAAATTTAATTGTAAGAAGGTAGTTGACCGTATGAAGTAGATTATAGGAAGATGATCCGGGTTAGTATAGTTATTACTCTAGTTCTATATTTATATTTCCTTAACGTGATTTTTCTCTTTCTTTTAAAAACTTTTTTTTTTTGTATAATTACTCTCTTTGTATATAGATTGTAATTTTCTTGTCGCATGTTAACATGTTTATGTCTTGTTTTCATGTAGCCTGCAAAGTGAGGCGAAACTTTGGTTAACAATAAATACTCTTTTACAATTTTGTACCTTGATTGACCGCCACCCGGAGTATCTACCTGCAATCTATTTAAACTTTATATTATAACAACTTTATTTCCATCAGATATTTACAAAAACTAAACGGGATTCAAGATGTTATATTAAACTCATCCACTCGGAAGACGAATTAAGACATATCTTGGAGCCCAGATAACATTTTTTTAATATCATCCTGAAAGAACAATTTTACAAAGATATAAGAAGAGGATTATGATATTTAGCAATAGTTGACATTCCCCTGCTTCGTGGTGGGGCAGCCTGGAGGGGACAGCACCCCTCTCTATATCCAGGGTACCGTGTTCGCTTCTGCTAGTCTGTGCCCAGCCATCCTCCGATGTACCTTTCAGCACTTATACTTGTGAGTACCTCAGAAATATATATCTCATCCAGAGTATATCTGTAGGCTCCATTATTTCAGCAATGTATCTTGGATATACTCTTTTACAAGAACACCGGACTACTGAATTTACACTGCAGTCATTGATTTTTTTTTTCTAGTATCTATTGATATTATAAATATGAAATTGAACAATACCCTTCTGAAGACATACTTATTCGTAAACTTAAATGTTTTAGGCCCCACTCTTCTTTGTTTGTCAAGTTTAAGGATTGTTGAGCTTAAACATTTTTAACGCAAATATATATTTATTATCTTAAGTTTAAGGATCCATTAAATACTCTAATTAAAAAGTAGGCATTACAAAACCGTGCGTTTGCCCAGAATATACCCGTTCTTTCACGTCCAAAGTTGTAAGCGTCATCGTGAGTCGACACATCAGTTTTGTTGTCCTCTTGAGTATCTAATGACTTCAAATGTTTATTTCGAAAATCATAGAATGTCTTAACTCAAAGAATGGAGCAAACCCAAGAATGGTAAGGATCAGATAAGTGCTCATTTTAAAAAATATTAGAAATATTTGTTAATATGAAAACCTCATATAACACCACATGGAAGTATTTAAAAAATATAACGATAATAAATGTTAAAGATAAAAAATAAAGTTCATAATAATGAACTAGGACGAGTCCATTCAATGTAACAATATAGAAAATAAAAATTGAGTTTCAGTGGCTTTGGGTATGAAGCAATAAAAATAATTATAAATCAAAACTTAACTTCTAATAATAATAAATTGATGAAAAAAAAAAGATAATTGACAATAAAGAGCAAATAATGATAAAATTTATATTAACCAGTTTTTAAATGAATTCTAAGAGCATCCATTTAAAATGTGGTAAAGGTTAAAATAATAATTCAGACTAATGAGTAAGAAAACAAATAATTAAATATTTTATAGATTTACTAATTTTAGTTGAAAACGAGAACATAACTTTCAATTCTATTTGATTTGGATGGATTGGCGAGATATGGAGTTGGAGATGTATATATTTCATTTTTTCGTTGTACTAAAAATCTTCTCCTTCCTCGTTAATGTTTGAAATATGTAACCCTCGTAGACAAGTAGCTGGAATTCCAATTGGACTTTGTCTGTCATTGGAATTCTGTGTTTTCAAATCAAGATGTTTTCCATTATTTTATTTATTTATTTAAGTTCATAGGATATACTAGGCAACTTTATTGAGTGTTGAAATTCACTCATTTTTGTCATATGTTGAGTCTACCCACTGATCTATTCAGAGGGTACAAAAGTAATGTTTGCAAGGAGAATTTCATTTTTATCGATAAAAATATCTGGTATTCGAGCTGAGAAATTAATTCCAGGCGTAGATAAATGTTATGAAAGCATAGACAAAAAATTTTAATTATTAAAAATAAAAGTTTCGTTAAAATCGACGATATCACAATTGAATTAACTTATTGATTATTTAAAAGTTTTTATGAACATTTTAAATGTACAACGGACATTATACGGAACTCCAAGTTTGGCCTTCATAGTCTTCACACAATGATCTGCACTTCTTAATGTCAAACAGAATTATAAAAGTAGCTATACTTCGCAAGTTTTAAATAAATATTTTCATAATTAAAAGTTTTATTCCTTCATTTTCAAGTTCATTTAAGATTTCTTCTTCAAACTATTTAGTTTCATCTAGGAATTTCTTACAATTATATATTAGTAAGAATTTCTTGACAATTAATTCAGAATGAACAAACAAATAAATGTAAAAGTTTGTAACCATCTATTTCATTAAAATCTCTGATGCTTCTTATCTTTATCTGATTTTTTTACTTTCGCAACAAAGTAAAATTAAAAATAAATTGTCGAATGTCTTCAAGATGATTTATCTTACAATCTTTTATCTTTCCATTAGTAAAAGACAGAAAAAAAAATTTCCCTATGAAATTTATGGTTACACACATTTACGATGAGTACGAAACTTAGATAGAAGGAGTCATGTTTGTTCTATAACAATAATGATTTCCATTCCCATTGCAACAGACCATTGATTTTTATTAACCTGTAATTCATCTTGGATAAACAAGTTTAAAAAGTGAGCTGTCGAGTGGCTCTCTCTAAAACTAACATTCTACACGCAACACCGAACATGACTTATTTTGAGTGACGTGAATAACAACTATCTAAATAGATGTTACAACACTAATTCCTACATATGTTAGGTCAATTAATTTTTGCCTGTAATAGATAAATTAATTATCATATTAGGAATCGTGTATTTTTTTAATGATATTTTATTTACATCAAAAGTAAAAAAATAATTTAATGTTGTGAGGTAAATAGTAAATAAAGTTAATATTAATAATTTTTATTTATTTATTGACTTTTAAAACTAAAAATATATACACAAAGTAAATGCTATGGAACGAAGTGATACAGGCATGTGGAGAATTTCAACCCATTGATAGAACTCCAATAACATTTCTAGAGGAGAAGATCCGTAGGCCACCTTCTTTTCAAACGCCTAGAATCATTATCAGATAATGAAGGGGAAGCCAGGTTAGAAACAAGTTGGTTTGGGTGGTTATAAAGTTTATCATAGAAGGATTAGTATCTGGTTCTGGCCAAATCGGCGAGATATTAATAATTTTAAGTTAAAATAATTGATATTCAATATATCTAGTCTTAGACAAACATTTCTTTTTGTAATTTAAAATATTCATAATTTTGATAGTGTTTATTGTTCACTATAGATTTTTATATAAGAAGACGGTATGGATTTTGGTCAGTGAAATGAAGAACACAGAGAAACCAAATTTATTTTTATTAGGCTCTGACATTTCAGCCTAATTTTTAGGCTAAACACAGAACAAAATAACAACCATAATAGAAAAAAATCAACAAAAAAATAACGAAATAACAATAAACTAAGAAGATAGCAAATAGTAATGTATAATATAGGAGTAAGAAGAAGTAATATAAGACGATAACAGACTGACAGTATAAAGTAAAAACTTAATAATTAAAATTAATTAAAACACGGAGAGTACAAATATTCACCTGTTGACAGCCCTAAAACATTTCAAACTGTCAACAAGCGTGTGAATGCGGCAGAAGCACCGCTTAATTTATGCCCAAAAACCAACACCCGATGGGTCGGTCGCTAATTCAAGATTCAAATAACCCATCTACACGATTGCGCATGCAATAATTTACCATTGCCTGATGAACCTTTAGGCTAAACATAAAACATAAAAGCAGAGTTGGGCAACTATGAAACTAATTGCTAAATTGCTTGTCATGGTTACGATATTTATTTATCAATAATTCATTCATGAATAAGGGTCATATCCATGGCAATTTTAGCTATTAATTTCAACTATAGCTAATTTTTGCTCATCTCAAAAGCTAACGACTTCTTTAAATTCATCTAGGAATCAGTTCGTCCATTCAGATCCTTATGGACAAAACATCAAAGAACCATCCATTTTCTTGTTCCCCTAAAGAAAGTGATGACTTGATCAACTCAATATTATTTTACCTTAAGCATTCCCCAGATTCCAGAGCCGAGGAGGCTGAGGGCTTGGCATCCTTGAGAGCTCTCCTTGGAGGGACGTAATCCCGTTGCTATGGACATGACCTTGCACCCCGTGGCATCAAGTACAGGCCTGCAGTTCTTTCCCGATTCTCGAACACCATAATTAAATAATATTCGGGAAGGTAATTAATAATAATGAGGTTTTGAGACCACTTGCGTTCTTTTTAGGAATCATTGACACATTTTCGGGAAACGCAATATACTTATTATCCTTTTTGATATATTTGACGTGCTCCAAAGATATTACCGTAGAAAGGGGTGTCTTTCTCTACTGTGGTCCCTCTAAACACTGTCCCAAAGCTAGTAGGATGTTCAAAATGTAACCATAGTCTACAGTAAAATCGATAGAATACGTAGTACTACAAAGCAGGGGTGGGAATTAAGACGATAAATGGTCGATATAGTTCTTTCGAAACGAATGAACTGTAATTCGAAACGAATATCAACTGCTATTTTTATTTCGTTTTCTAGTTCGCCATTAGTGTCATTGTAAGTTCGGTTTTTCTTTAAAATGTCTGTACAAGCAGAATAAAAGTAATGCTCTGGCCGTCCGTAGCTTAGATGGTTATGCCTAGGTCTATCATTCTGAGATATGTGCCGCCAGGTTCAAATCCGGCCTGAGGGCTTTGACTTTTTTCATTAAGTAGCGGTCCCACAAAATGAAAAACTTGACCCCCCTCGACCATGGTTAGAATAGGTTGGTCACCCGTCGATTACTTGGCAAACATCACCTTCGCTGTGGAGTGACATAAAAAAAATGCTCTGTTTTGTTTACCTGCAACAATCGGTATTACGTTACCTGTTTGGTTGTCTTTAGTTATTCTTTTTGTTAATTGTGAAAGCGCTAAGAGTTAAACTGCATGTCAACTATTTTTAAATCATTTTTCGTATTATTCTTTAAAACTTTTAGATTTCACGTCCGTTGCTAAAATGCCCGAGAGCAGCTCACGTGACATTTGGAACTATTTTACAAAAATAGATGTTGAAAGGGCCTCTTGGAACATATTTCCTGTAATGATGTTACCATAACATTTTTTTTAAAAATAACATAATGATTTTAAAAAAAAGTAATAGAAATAAATTAAAAAATAACATATTTCGAAATCCAAGAATTTCCGACTTAATTCATAAAACAATTCCTTGTTTTTATCGGTTATTTTTACGAACTATTAAATAATAACGGATACGAAAACTAATATAATGGTTTACTCTGACTCATTTAGTTAGTTCATTTTATAAAATTTGTTTTTTGAACAGTTTTTAAATGAACTGCTGTTTTCTATTAACGAACAGTTCATTAACTTTTGGAAAAAAACAGCTAAAACGATCGCCATTAGTACAAAGTAAAAAGATTTTTTTTTTGTCAGATGTGGCACTATTAAAGAAAAGTATCGATGTGTTGGCTCCAAGATTGATCGTCTCGTGTTTCCCCCTAATTTAGGTTTTTTTTTAACTGAAAATTCCAAGGTTTAATGAACTGAAAAATATTTTATAAAACGAAACTTATAGCTCCTCCGTTGAATTTTTTTTTGTTCGTTTAATTGATTTAACTCATTTCATATAATTGGAAAGATTATGTATATACCATTGCATATTAATTATACATGAATTTAAATTTCGCATTCCAGAAAAGACCAATAAAAACACCGGAACGATGAACTGGAACCACAAGGTCGTACTAACGCGTTCTTTGCCCTCATCCACGATCCTGAAGAGAGATGAAGGAAAAATGAGAAAAGAAAAGTTGATACTTTTTCTTTTGGACGGGGCCGAGTGGCGACTTGGACCGGTCCGTGGTCCGGGAAAGGAAGAAAAAATGGACTCGCCCATCATGGATACAATAAAAAGAGCGGATTATGTTACGAGCTGTTGGGGGAGGAGTTGAGCGGGATTTTTTTTTTTTCTCGAATCAAAGCACGTGATACTCTAATAATATGTTGAATATCTGATGAAGGCAACATGTTCACGAAGAGATCGTTACTGCTAAAAGCCCTCTCGTATCGGCACCAAACACTTTCGGATATGCTTACATAAATAATTAACACATAATAACACTATACGTCTAAAATCACTTACCTCAGCGAGAATGATTTATTATAATTATGTATTATCATTTGGATGGTTTCTGCTCTGCTCTTTTGGAATTTAGAACTTAATACTTGAATAAAGCAATACAAACAATGATTATTTAACAGCAATTAATGAAATAATTTTATTTGGATAAAGGCAGATCTCATTCTCGAGATTTAATAGGAATATTGGCTGTTATTAATTCATTTTATAATTACCTATTTTTTCACATTAAAATCTTTATGTTTTAGTTGCAGAGTTTTATAGCTACTAATATCTGTGCCGCCATGAATTTGAATTACATATTTATGTTTCATACTTTTTAATGAGCACATGGCTCTCATCAACTTAATAAAATTTCAAAGTTTAAGGAAACCAAAACTGCATTCAAATTTGTACCCTTAATTAAATAATATAATGCATAAATATATTAATAAAATATATAAATATGTTTATTTTAAGATATTAGTAATCCTATGGCTGCCATTGGATTAAAGTGCCGTCACATTTTTGTCATTGAACTCTATCTGATACCTTTTTTGGTGGATTCGCCTTCTTCATCACCGATCTCTTCGAGATGTTCTTGTACCGTCCTTGCTTCCCAGCACCCTGTGGATTTCAATCAAGTGTATGTTTCTTTATGGCATTGTCAAACTTCCTTAGGGTGTGACCAATCTACTTCGATTTCCTTTTCTTGATCGGTTCATCTTTTGGCTTGAGGTTAGTGCTCCAACGAAGCTCTTTGTTGAAAATAATTTCAAACAATGGATACCAATTATTCATCTCAAGCATCTCTGGGTGACCCACCAGGTTTCGGATGCCTACAGGAGTGCGAAGAAGACTTTATTTTCAAACAGATGCAGTTTTGCATCCTGGGAGGAGGAACTGGGCAAATGTTCCATTGGCTTTGCGCTTTCTGGTCCTTATATCAACATCCGTTGTAACATCTTCACTGACCATGCACCCTAGGAGATGGTATGAATCAATTTTTTCGATTCGATTACATTTTCCACATGCAACTTATATTCGACTCCGTAGATTATCCTCATTCCTGTTTATTAACTTTTAATCAAGGATAACCTGGGTAATTAATTTTTACCTTTGCTAATTTGTTTTTCAATCTTTTCACTCTGTGTCCAATGTTTCGGAAACTTTGTTCCAGGAGGTAGATATCGTGAGCAAACTCCAAGTCTTCTAGTCGGTCTTTAATCCTCCAATATATTCCCCTCTTTCTATCCCTTTGGTTATACGTTCCGCGTAATCCATTACTATAAAAAATCGGCTGGGAAGCAAAATAAATCCTTGGAGTACTCTGGTTGTGGTTTTAATTTGCCTTAAGGAAGAACTCGGCACTGGAAATTTCGATATAATATTTTTATAAGGTTCAATATTTTTACCTGGATTCCATATTTTCCTTTCAAACGCAATATTAGTTAGTTTGCCTGAATCAACAGCTTTCTCTGATTCTACGAAGATCATATATAAGATATTTTGCAATGTCTAAGATCAATCCAACTTTTACCGCTTCTGAAGCCATCCTGCTCGCTCCTTAAGCTTTCATTTGTATATTTTGTGATTCTAAATAAGGACATTGTAGCAATTGTAAAGACAAGATAGCAATGTTATTCCTCTCCAATTATTGCAGTTCAATATATTTCTTTTTTTCGGAACCTTCGCCATTATTCCTTCCCATCAGTTAACAGATGGTCCTTTTTGTCCATTTTCACCGTTTCTTGGTTAAAGGCAAATTATAAAACTTCTATGCAGTCTTTCATCGATTTTAAGCGGTAACATATTTCTTGTTTTATTCTATTTTCTACCACAATTAATTTATGACACTTTTGCTTGACAATTTAGTGTTACATTTTTTCTTAGCAATCTATTACAAGATGTGGTTATTTATTCTAATTAAATTTTAAATTATTTATACTCTCTCTTTGTCCGCAAATTAATAGAATGATTGAAATAGAGATTTTTGTGATATGAGTCCATTTCAGTTAACTTATCTTTTTTGCAACTTCATTAGTTACAAACCCTTTTTTCTTTGCAATGAATAAGATATAACAGACGGAAATTATTCCAATACAAATTTATCCTACTATATTTGTTATTCAATATATTAATTATTCCCTGCATCTATGATTTCATTGTCATTTAGTTAAGCTTATTCTTTATAACAATTAAGCTGTTTTAGTGCTTATTCAGCAGTTTTACTTTAGATTTTAATATATTTAAATTTTTATTTTAATATTTAAAAATATTATCTTTTTCTTACTTTCTGGAAATGTTTCCATTACAAATTGCCTGAGCGTAGCAATCCTTTAGAGGACATATTCAATCTTTCCTTATCTGAGAGCTTGAACTAGGACTAAGGTAACGTTATTGAAGCGGTACTTCTGTTTAATGTTCTTCCTCATACCACACATACCATTGTTTGATTGTATGGTGTTATACATAACACTGACGTACGGTTCATAAATTAAATGTTTACAAATAATGCAAATTTTTGTTTGAGACAGATTCGTTTAGTTGTTATAAAAAAATATCTACTTTGTCTTAACAAAAATAAATAATAAAAAAAATAATTAAGATAAAATGGATATTTTTTAATAACTATTAAATTTTACATTAAATAAATATAAGATGGTGATACTTGAATTATTTCACTTCTGGTCATTATTTACACGTTTGCTGTACAAATCTATAAATAGTTCCGGGCATTAAGTCAGTTCAAAAGTTCATTTTCACACAGTTTCGATTATTTAATAAATTAATAATTTATTTAATAATTATTTTTTCTGTAAAATTAATTTAAATATATATTCCACTCTAAAGACTCATTACCTTCATTTGGTAGTTATATTTTCTATTTTCACTGTGCTTCATAGTTTCTACACGTTTCCATCTGTAACCATCCTTAAACATTCATCCTTAAAATTTTCAGAGAAATAAAAGTTGTACTGTAGTATTAATAAGAGTTTATTAAATAAAAACACAATACTTTCAAACCGTTCTGAAATAAAATACATTAATGGTGTTTTATCTTAGATGAAGATATCATGAAACAGAGCATTACTCTCTTCTCATTAGAAGGGTAGAGTAGTGCGTTCTAAAAATAATATTGTTAAATTTTAGATTAAGAGCTTACTAAAATATGTGAAAATTATGGGAAAGCACGCTATCATACTCGAAATAGGTTATAAAGGCTATTTAGAGAGATCATTTTTCCAAAAAGTTTCGGAGGGGGGTCCTTTTCTCTGTTGGGGGAAACCAATAGGCCCAGAATCTCCTATAAATTGGGATATCAGGTCAAATTTGTCGGGATATTTTAAATTTTGCTTCCTCTACCCCCATTTAATTTTTGTAGCAACCTTGATGATGCAATCTCTCAAAAATATCAACAGATGCCGATTGAACGAGAAACCGTGACACACATACCAATCACATGCCTACAAAATTATAATGAAATCCTGGTAACTTCAAATAAATATTATTAAAAAAAATAGATTTATTGGTAATCGGCTATTTTTGCTTAGTAATAACTATTTTTAACTACTGGTATTTTCCTAGAAATATACCGACGGTATCATGACAAAAAGAAAAAAAAGATTTTTCCAAATAATTCATTTTATACTTTGCCTCGTCTGGAAATTTTTTTTGGGTCAAAAATCGACAAAATGTATATATTTTTGAGAATCCGGAACATTCCTAACTGTGTTACACTTAATTAAAATAATTAGTATCAATGATTAATTCAGTCAAAATATCATAACCATTAAAAATTCGCCCTATTTACAGAACACCAACGAAATGTAAAACATATTGTTTGCTAGTATACTTATTAGTAATTTTTCCTGTAAAATTAAATTAATAATGTAGTTCTGTTACTAGACTAATGGTTGTGCAAGGAGGTGATTTGGTCTGAATCAAGGATCGACCGCCAGATTTGTACCCAATTAAATATATAATGATTTATTGAAACACAACGGTCTTAAACATTAATAAAAACTAATATTGAAAAAGTTCATATTCTTTACTATTTAGAATTTATTGTTATCATTTTGATGATCCTGTTAGTAATTATTTTTCACGCTAAACTATAATAGAAAACAATATTTTACTGTGTACTTGAGAAATCGGTATCACCCGAAATACAATCGGAAAATCTTTAAAATAGTTTATCTAAATTTTCGGTTTTATATATATAAATAGTAGAAAATACACTAACATTTTATCATATAAAATATGGAATACATTCAGAGATATATTAATGACTTTACTTCAATACATTTTCTTAGAATGTATGTTATTAAAATATAACCTTCATAGCCTATTTTTTAATGTTTGAAACGGTCAAATGTGTTAAAAACACAAGCGAGACCCAAGGATTACTAGCTTACGATCTGGTTTTAGTGAGGAGAAAGGAAAAGTATCGACCGGAGACCAGAAGGCCTTCAGCCGAATTCCTAGCGGATAGAAAATTATTCAATAATTATCAGGAAAGGTGAAATTCATTTTTTTACTTAATTTAGAAATTTTTTAAAAATAGATTATGATATTTTTAAAAATATATTTTTTGGGATAATAACCAATAAGCAAGGATAAGAATATCGTATAGCATTTAAATTCAAACCTGGCTCCAAAACAATCAATAGCATAAAAATATACAACGTATATTTTTAGAGTATTAAAATAAAAGTGTTAATTAATTCTATATTTATTTTAAATTAAGTAGTATACATACATACATACTTTATCTGAACTTTATCAAGATACCCAACTAACTTTTTTTTTACTTTCACTTA
>NW_027107963.1:82841-95458 GCF_000696795.3 Halyomorpha halys | reverse complement strand
TAATATAATTTATATATATTATATACATTTAGATCTGCTCACTAAGTTTATGGTTACAGTTATCTCTATATGTCCTCTCCAGTTATGAGCTATCGTGATACGGGAAGTAACTTGTTCAAATGCCACTCACAACAGTAAAGAAACCGGTACAAATGACCTTCGGAGCTATTGCAAGATGTATTTATTTCAAGTAGTTACTGTTTTGAAAAAACAATCTCGCTATTGTTATACTCATAAAAATCTTCTTCACGACCGAAGAAAAAATTGCCTTTTACTAGAATGGATCGTAATGACATCGTCTGCCATAAAATTGAAGATGCCTTTCCGAGAATCAATAAGAGCCGTAATATTATTATATGCATAGTTTTTACTCTTTTATTATTTTTATTATACTTTCTGTAAAAAGTCGTTTGGTTTTTTTTGGAACCTTTCGTGGCAGAATGCAATTTTTAACAGAAGTTGTCTTATCTATTTATTTTATCCTTTATTGTATTCTACAATAATTGAAATTCTGAATGTATATGACAATCAGAATAAAAATAGGATAGAATATTCATACCATATTTAAGAAGATTTATTAATTGAATAATAAAAAAATAATAAATAACCTCCCCCTCCACCAAAAACCAAAAAAAAAAAAAATTTAAGAAGATAACACCTTAAACCCATTAATTTCTGTATCGGACTTCTCAAATCTATCCTTTCCATTAATTTGATACATATGTGAACTTTAATCATCTTTCATGATCAGTGGACTTTCATCATTAGTAATGTTCTTAGGCCCAACCTTGTTATTTTTTCGTTTGGTTCTACAGACCTTGTCGTCCAGTTTGTTATGATTTGCAATTTTTATAAAATTTAGAGTTTATTTTTATTTTCATTTTTTTACTATATATGTTGAAAATAATACAGTAACAAGTATTTGACTGAGTAACTCAATCTGGGATGATAAGTAATATCTTAATAACAGTATTCATGATCTTTAGTTTAACATGCTAAAGCGTGTTAAATGGAAAAAGTTGTGTTAAATAGATAAATATTTCCTTCTTTTAGCATGTTATATAAGATTTGACAAACGATATAACATTTGACATGGTTGAGAGTCTGTTACTAGGTCTGCTAAATTGAGAATAATATCACGCTACAGACCGGCTGAGCTCTACACCATTTTGTCTTTTGTCCTTTTAATAGGTTAGTAGACCGTAGTTGGTGGTGTTTTTGTTTTGGGCGTTTTTATACTCTAATAATGCATTGGATAAAAGTAATAATAAAGAAATGACTTGGAGATGAGACAAGGAACAAGTGAGGTGAAGGAAAGATAACGTGACGAAGCTGTTAGAGATTTTATTATCTCGAAAAGTTTGAAAGGCTACAAAATAAGTTCCCCAGAGAATCCGCTAGGAACCCCTCTACGAGTGCATATAACACACAATATCGACTTTAAATTAAGCTGCTCATAATCCTATACGTGACATTTAACAAAGCAGCATGAATACTCCTATTATTTTATTAAAATTGTTGGAATTATAGAAAAGGTAATTGTTCGTTGGATGTCATTATTATTATATTATACGCCGTTATTATTTTTCTCGTTTATAATAATCCTCTTAGTCATTACTTCAGTCTGCGACAATTAGTGGACGTCTGGGTGTGGTATTAATTGGCATGACGGAGTTCTGTATGAACCTAATTTGAATTTTTAATCCAGGATTTTTCTTAATCCTTTTATATACATATAGTTTTATTTACCTATAAATATTAAATTGCTTCATATTCATTATAACAATACTAATATTTTGTGTTTTTCTTTATTTTGTTGCAGGTAAGTTTGAGAGCTTAATGATAGAATATTGGCAGAAAACAATAAGTAAGATAGTGTATAATATAGTAAGGTGCATTCTACATCTTTTCAGTAGAAATTAAATTACAAATATTTGAAATTATTAATTTTCATAATAAATGGAGAAATATCTGGTAACAATCCTAAAAATGAAACTATACTTTTTTTGGAATATCATATCTTTAAAAACTGCTAGATTCGCATAGCATTCCATTCAAATATAAGAACATTAATTTTTTATATTAAACTATTTATATAAACAACAAAACAATTTGGTTGAAATCGTAATTTCAAAAATCTATTATTTATATCTTCTATACAAATTAAAAACTTATAAGCGAATCAAAACAAATGAGCCAGTTGCTAAGATATTAACCATGAACTTAGTCGAGTCACGTACGCAACCTACGCCTCTGTTAAAATGTTAGCATTCCAATACCAAGATCATAATCTCACATTATTAATCCACTCCCACACTGATACAATTTTGTTTTGATCGTCTCAGTTAAAACTTTTTTTTAAAACAATTGACTCTCATCAAAACCTGTTTTTGTATTTTTGAGCTTTAGTGTAATTTTTATAGGTAAAATTATTAATGCCATGAAGATAGCAATAAATCAGACTTTAAAGGCTATTATGCAATTCAAAATTCAAAATATGTTATAATATGTAAAATGTTATGTAATAAAGAATTTTATCTTTTTTGATATGGTTTTGGTCTTTTTGTATTTTATATTTGTACAAATTTTATATTAAACTATTCTTTGATATTTCAAATGATAAGCAAATTCGTTTCAAAAATTTTAATAATATTTATTAATTACTAAAAGTGTTTTCTACATTTTTTCTCACAGATCAATCTATCAATTAACAGTTATAGGAGCAGAGTAGCTCAGTGGTAAGGCACTTCGCTACTAACTCCAAGGAACCTAGTTAGAATCAGGCTGTGCCAAATAATTATTTATTGTTAATTAATTATTTACTGTAACCGTGAGTCAACCCTGTGGGTTCCGGAGCCTTCGGGAGTCCGCCCATCCTACAGTTATACACTTAATTGGGGAAAAATCTTGTGGAGCGTTGTCTTGAAAAAAAAAACCTCCTTGTAGGGCCGTTGGTCTTATAATATACTGAACTACTGACCCTTCATACATTGTAGCGGTACAGATTTATTTTATTTTAATTTATTTCTTTTAATAATCAGTTTAATCAACAATTATAAATTTTCAATGGCTGAAAGGCAACAAGTCAAAACTCTTAAACCAATTAAACTAAAATTGAAGGGTTTTAATGAGAAATCTTTCTGCTAACGTAAGCATAAATTAAAAATTACAAGTATAAGACAGCTTCTAGAAGCTAGCAAAATACACCATTTTAACAGTGATCATTTATTTTATTTTTCTAAAAATCAATATTTTTTAGTTGTCTCTCCCAGCTAAAAAATCGGAGAAAAGGTTGATTCTAAACGACTCAATTGTTGATTCGGCTTTGATATTAAGGTTTAGTATTCAACGCCTTGAGTCGTCCGGGTTAGTATTTGAAGATCCTATCTTCAAGAAGAAATCAAAATTTCATGGAGGGCATCCGTACTTTTTACCAACCAAAGCCCTTATTTGTAACCTGAATATAATTTTATACCTTTAAAAAAATAAACTTTCGATAATGTGAAATATCTAAACTTGTTTGAATTAAACTTATTCAATGGAGTGTATTTCTAATTAAGTTCTATAAAAATTATACAGTTAATTAATTTTTCTCATAAGTATGCTAAAATCAAATCTGAGTAGGAAACTGTCCATCTCAAACCTAAAACTTGCTTAACTACAAGAAAAAATCCAGATCTATAACTGTCGACAGAGAAATATTTATCGATAAGTATCACATGCATTGAAAAATAACGTAGTGGTTAAATTATGTCTTAGAAAGAACAATTTATTTATTAATTTATATAAATGTTGGCAGATGATGCAGCGCTTAGAGGAGCACTGTAATGTTCGATAAGTTCATTAAAATAATAATTATCTTTGTAATTATATTTAAGGAGGTAGTAAATAGGTTTAATATTTCAAGGTCTTATGAAAGGGAATCTAAGCTTTAATCCTCCAATTAATATTGGATTAATTAATAGAAACAATAACTAAGCACCAATTCCTCATTTAGAAAGTTGGAATTATTCTATAAAGGCTTGTTTTATGTATTTAAGTTCAAAATTTACCTAGTTTGTCGATTTCATAGTATTTTTAATTTCTTATTCCGAACAATTAGATGCTCTCTTCTTCCATTTTCAAACAATATTTTCCATTTAACGTTTTAACTACATTAACTATTAACTATTTAAAAACATTTGAATTCAAAGTGATGATGAACTGTAGATAAAGTCATGAGATAGGTTCTTGTGTGCTTTCAATTATTTAGGGGAGTAATAAAACACATTTAAATCTAATTTTCCTGATACAAATAAAAACTTAATTATTATTTAATAAAAAAAATATAAATTCTATCTCTCATTTAAAAATATCAATAAGCTCATTTAAAATTATATGTAACACGATAAATCATTAGGAGTTTAATAAAGATATCATGTGTACTGAGATAAATTATTTAAAATTTTCATTTGTTTTAATGTAAAATATTGGACGTACATATCTGTCATTTGTACAAAACTTCGAAGGTCAAAGACGTACAATATTTTCAATGAGTACCCTAATTAGTGTTTATTTATTTTTAAAAAAAAATGTAAGCAATTAAATTATTATATATTCATATACCGTTAACAATTTTACATATCAACATGTTATTTGATAAACATATAAGGTACAGGTAAACTTTTGAGCACTTTATTTATTGGGATCCATTTCTTCTTCCTTTTTTAAATTATATCTTCAATAGATTACGGATAGAGATTTATAAAAATGAGGAGGTTAAATTCAGGTTATAGTAAGTAATATTTCAAAGTCCAAAAATACAACCAAGATAGGCTAAGTTGTTGAAAGTAAGGCTGAAGTAATTGTAAAATGCCTCCTAAATAGCTAGCTGATTTATTGTTTGGTTTTTAAAAATATTTTATCAACTGCATAAATTATATTTATTAACTTTTAGAATATGTGTCATATTAAAATTTTAAAAATAACATAAAAAAACAAAATTCAGACAATTTTACTTAATAGCCTTTAATCAAACATATCAATCTTCAATTCGTCCCCCCTCACACATTGCTGAGGCTTACGAATTTATTCAGTAGTTCTAATAAAATCCAACTGAAAATTAATATCGAATAACACTGTTCTGACTTCATTAATTTCCCCATATGTTGTAAATTTATGAACTTCATTTCATTCCATACCTTTGTAGACTGGATTTGCCTTATTAAGTTAGTTTGATTGCTCTTCCATAAGTTTATAAAAAATCCAAAAATGGGATTTATTTTTTAAAGAGTTCAACGTTATGTACACCAACGATCGAGATTTCTCACATCAGGTCTACCAATCTATTGAGAAAATCATTAACAGTTTAATATTTCTCGATAAGTAATTTAAATTTCTCAACAAACAATTGAATCGCATGAATTAAAACTTCCATTCATTGTAGAAATACCGGAAAGCATTAATACATGAATCATGGATGTCCTTAAATTTAATTTCGTTTACATACCGTTTTTACAAGGTCGAATTCCTTCCCTGTTCGCTGGATGTCCTTGGAACCCGCAATGTGAATGTTTTGCCTCCATCTCTGCTTCCTAGTGGCTCTACCTTCAATAACTTCATGTCATACAGGATCAAGTTTGTTATGAAGAAATGATGAAGTGCATCTCTCGTTTTGTCCTTTCTTATTTTAGAAGATGGCTACATCTATACGATTCTTGATGTGCCGACAGTGGCGGAATTCACCCCACGGGGCACATAAAATTCTTTGACAGCCTCCAACACTCGCCCAGAAAGATGGCATATACAGATAAACAGTCCCGTTTTTCCTATCTATATCAGTCATATTTCTTCTCAGCCCCCTCTTAAATTCACCAAATGCAGTAAAAGAGATTGATTTGATCAGTTTTCACAACCCTCCCCCCTCATCCCACATCAAACCCATACATCCATGGAGCTTAGTAAGAAAAAAAAAAGGATTAAGTTAATTCTTTTATTTTTAACATGTTTATTCATTGTCTGTGAATAGTAGCTGAATGAAGTGAGCTAGCTAGGTAGCTTTTGCGTGATATGGAAACCGTAACGACAGGCGTGCTGTTGGCTACGACGGACTGAATCTAGGCTCTTAGCTTTTGTGAAAGTAATCGGCCACAAACTTGTTTCCATGACAAAGGGGCTCCCACAGCCGAGGCAACGCATAAAGAATCGATAAGTAGCTACTTTTTCTTACTTATTTTCACAAAAGGTCATCGAACAAAATGAACGGGCTTTTTTTTATAACCCAACCTTGATATGAAATAGCTAAAGTAATTCAAACATGTTTACAAAACTGAGTTGTAATCATACAGGTCCATTCTACTGGTGGCTGACAAAAATAGAATTACTACCTTTTTTGACGGTTAGATTTCAAAAACGAACCGGAGAAATTGAAATATTAAAGAACAACGGACAGGCAGGCCGCCACACCCTTCGTGACCACGCCGCCGCGCTCCAGAAAGAAATCAAAGGCTCCAGAAATAGACGTTATGCAACACTACAAAGAAAGGTGTAGACTCAGGGAGGCTTTTATAACTCCAAGCCTAAGCTTTAGAGCTGTCTGAGCAATATGTCAATACATCAACTCGTATCTAGCGAAGGCTTTAAAATATATTTTAAATAATTATACCATAATAAGATACTGGAATAATATTTATCACCGCAAGGCTCCTAAACTCACGATTATATTGAAACAGAAAATTATCTGCCACAGCCGAATTCGAACTCGGATTCTTGGAGTTAGTATATTGCCATACGATTGAGCTACACACTCCCACAATATGTATCAATGAATACAATTAATTAAATAAAATATAACTTCCACTAACACGATTCATCTTTCTACAGCACCGAATGTCTCTTCTTTCATTGCGGGGGAAAAGCCATACACCAGTACTGGAAATAATTCAATAAAAATAATTAATCTGCCCTACATTATAAAAGAAATGGTATTCTCATTGAGATTTTCTGTTTAATATGAAATATAATTCCATAACAGCACATGCACAAATCCAGGGAATGTTTTAAAAATTTACGGAATGCAAATAACAATTTTAATGCTCTCTAATAAAAAAAAATATTAACGTCTTGTTGATTTCATCAGATTAAACGTCACGATAGATATATGGTTAGACTCGTAATACATGCCATAACAGTATAAATAACATAGTTGACCGTGCATTTGAATACTGGATATGCTTTTCGGGATCGATCATGGTAAATGAAACATATATTTGATTATATATCCAAATTATGGTAATATTAAACAGCTATAATGAAGTTAATAAAAAAAAAATTGTAATTAATAATTTATATCATATATTACTTGGAAGAATGTTGTGGCCTAATATAGAAGGCTGGAGCAGGTGTTCCAATTACTTTACGAAACGATCGGTTTCACAAGGTTTATAATACCCCTAACAGGAAGCTTTCTGGCCAATGCCTATAGCGCGGTGTCACAGGATCGTCGTAATAATTGTAACAACATAATAATAACACTTAACACTGTCGTAAATTTATTTAATCGAGTTCTTTCATAGTTCATACTTATACACTTTTTATTACTTATAATAATGACATATTACTGATCATTTAATATGATGAAATTAAAGAGGGGGAAACAATTTTGAAAATTAAAGCCAGACTTCTACATTCACAGGCGCTCACAGAATTGAAGTACATATCGACTAGGCTTTGAAACAAACTGATTATTCATCAATCAAACTGAGTGCTTCCGACCAAATCACCTCCTTACACAACCGTCGGTCTAGTAAGAGCGGTTCCTCACAAAGTACTGCACCCCTGAACCTTCATTTGCTATAGCGGTACAGATTTTATTTATGTATACATATTGCCTAACAACAAATCTAACCATTGTTTGAAAGATACAAACAAATTTTTCCGAGTCGTCAGCATGTCTCAATTACTGTCATTTCAGGAAAGTTAAAAACAAAAAGTTGTTTAACACAAAATAATTTTATCAATATTTTTTCATACTTTTAATTTAATTTTCATAATTAGTTCCTAGAAAATTTCTAAACGGGGCACCCGTTTCACTTTCGTACCATTCTGGTAAAATAAATTTTAAAAGAATAAAAATTTGTCACTCACTCACTGTTGGGCGCTACAGTCCTTGTAGGACCTGGGCCTCTGCCACCACTCTTCCCCATGCCTCGCGGTCTCCAGCGAGACTCCTCCAATTTTCAATTCCCATCCCTCTCAAATCATCCAGCCACCGACGCCTGGGTCTGCCCCTTTTCCTTTTTCCTCCTAGTGCACCATTTAGCATCCTTTTAGGTAGCCTGCAGGGCTCCATCCTTTCCACATGTCCCAACCATCTTAGCCTGCTCTTCTTAATAGCACAGAGGGCTCTCCATTCAATTCTTTTAGTTCGTCATTGCTTCTGATTCTCCATCTGCGCTTCTCCTTAACAGCTCCAAAAATCTTTACCAGGACTCTTCTCTCCCAAACTAGTAGAGCTCTTCTATTTTCCTTGGTTAGAGTCCATGTATCACTGCCATACATTACCACTCGCCTAATTATTGTTTTGTACAACAAAAGCTTTGCTTTCCTGAAAAGACTTTTGTATCGGAGAGCTTTTTGTAGGGCATAGAAACATCTGGTTCCTGCTACCATTCTGCCCTTAATTTCTACTTCTTAATTATTGTTCTTCGTCACAACTCCTCCCAGGTACTTTAAAGTGAAACATGTTTTCCCCCACATCCACAATATCTCTTCTCTCCCCGGTCTGTCTAGAGGTTTTCATATATTTAGTCTTTTCGCTATCTATATTAAGTCCTAAATCCTGTGCTGCTCTCTTGAATTCTTCAACAGCACCGGGCAGTGCTGTTTTGGTTCTCCCTGTGATGACTAGATCATCCGCATAAGCCATGTGTTGTGTGAACATGTTGTAAATGGTCCCACCTGGGTTTGTCCTTATTTTGCTAATGGCAACTTAAAAATCTGTAATTTCATTAATACCGGATACATCAAAGAAAACTATAAATATAATTATCAACATTGAATGTTATTCATATTTATTTCATATATTTATATGTGATGTGAATTTTAATTATTTGAGATATTAAAAAAAAACATTAATCATTGTGGTTTCGCAAATGAAACAGCCATTATGATATTCCGGTTTTAAGCCATAGACAGATATATATTTAAAAAATTGATCTTGTTAGATTAATTATGCTTGTTTCATATATTAATTCCTCTTAGATTTTATTCTGCTATGGTTTAAAGCCCAAAAGGTATGAATAAGTTTACACATGAACACTTTAAGGTCACGGGGTTCTGTTGTTCAATCGATAACTAGGCCAGGTGTAGGCAGTATCAAATCCAATAGGGTTACAGCTAATCAGAATAATTGAGATGAAAAAAATATTGAGTCACCTCAGGTGACTGAGGTAATACTCAGTATGTGTATTTTTAATATTTTTCCTTTATCTATTTATTTTTTTAAGGATAAAATCTAATCCTCTCTTGTAACATAAAAAATATAGCATTATCTAGCTTTACTTAATATTCTGTAATTTTATAATATTTAATATGCAATGTGTCGATTTTTTTTTTCAATCCATTACTTCTTAAACCTGTCTTATTGGTATATTTTAATAAGACAGGTATAAGGAACGTTTTAGTAAAGATAATATGCCATAGATGTATGCCTAACCGGCTTCTCAACTCTATATGCTAAAAGCTACACAAATGCGTTTGCGTGTAGACATAGCATGAATGCAGGGCAGGGCGGCCTGGCCCAGAGACCCTGTTTAGAATGTGCGCGGGGGTTTATGTAAGAGAGGTGTGGCCATAGCGAGAGTGAAAGACCTTTCAGAACAGGTTGTTATAAAGTTCCCATCTTCTGTTATTCTTCCAAATATAAACATGTTATTAATCCTGTCCCATTTTGTTTGTCATCGATGCTATTCGAACAAATAGCATCCCATTTCCGTAAGACCTTTTTCCTCCTTCAAAGAAATTTATAGCTGTCGATCTTATACGGTATGGACGAACATAATCCAAGAGATGGCATGCGTGACCCACTGATGTTTTGCGCAATGGTTACATCAAGACCGGTCTTTGGGTGAAAGCCTAGTTTAGGGACATTCCATGTTTTGACCTACGGGGACGTCTCTTATCCCCAACACTAATTCTTGTCCAATTATTAAATATTAAGGACATTATTTAATCTTTTTTGAAAATTTTTAAATCATATCATATCGAGTTAAACAACAAGACAAAATTCGTCGGTACTTCTATTCGGTATTTTATCTCCTTATGTATTTGTGTGTAAACCATACTCGACCATTGTGGTGGGTTATATTTTTAATTTCATTTAATTAGGTCAATTTTATGGCATATAAAATGTAATTAATTCTCATTACTGAACTCCAGAGTGGGCTCATTGGGCACTGTGTTATTAATTATAAGGCCCCCGAATCCGACTGAAGCAGATATTTATTCTATTTCTGAAGCTGTGAGTCAATCCTGTGGGTTCAGATTGCTATCCGAAGTCCACCAAGCGTCATAAAGTGGGTACCCTTAATAAGGGAAAAATCTGGCGGTTGTGCGTGATCATAAACAAATCACCTCCTGGCACAACCGTTGTTCAAGAAACAGTACTTCCTCTGACCTTCATGGGTTCTAGTTGTACAGATTTTCATTTTCAAAATCCAGATACAGAAAATAATTATAATACGAAATATCTAAGGTCATATTAATATTATTTTGGGGCCGAAAATTTAGTTTTGTTTGTTTATTAAGAAACTCAAAGGTTTAATTTTATATCTCCCTCACTATTTTGTTTACACTGGTAAATTTTGTGCAATTTCTTTAAAGCACTCCAAAATTTCGTTTTAATTGGTAAACTCTTGTTGAAATTATTGCTATTTTTGTGATTCTCGAAGATAAATCGAAGGATTTCTTATTGAATAAAAAAAGCTGCTGGGTTTTTTTGTTCCAATTAAATTGAACTAAACATTACTGTATATTTTTTTTTAATATTCAATTGTTAAAAAATAAATATCTCCCTGATTAGAACTTTTTTTCACTAATGGCCTATATTAGTTCTACGCGTACAAAGAACAAACTGTATGGCGCCATCTTGTATTATATAAGTATGAAGGCAATAAAATGTTTTGAAAGGGAAAAGGTAAGCACTGTAATACACTATAATTCTTCGTTGTTAAAGCTTTATGATTGGTGAAATTTCCCCTGAACTAATAAATTAAATAACATAAGTTATTTAATATTTTGTATCTGTTTCAACTACCAATATATTTGTGTATTTTAAGGGAAGCTTAAAGAGTTATGAGAATCTAAAGGCCCATCTTGTCGCCATTTTATACTGGTGATCAATAAAGAGGTCAGGCCAAAACTGAATTAATTCTTGAATGAGTTTTCTTGGCAGTTTTCATTTTTATATCAAAATTAATTATTTAATGTGCTGTATCTACATTTTAGCATGTATTCTTACGTGCCTAGCATAATGCCAACATTTATTTTATATTATTTGTAATTTTAATTTTATTTTCTTCTCACCACTTTAATCTATTTATATTTACATAATTATTTATTCCTAATGGGGCTATATATTAGTTTTCTACCCTTGGATGCTGTTGAAGCAACACTAGAAAAAATTTATAATTTTTTATCTGTTTTATATATTATATAAATTGATTTAATTTTAGTCTTAAAAAAAAAACAACAGTTTTATTTAATACAAAGATGTGCGATCTATTTTATGTGTGCAAACAACAGTCCAGAGTTATAAACATTGCAGTATTACAGTTGAGCCTGGATTGTTTATACTGCAGATCCCAACAACGGCTCTCCCAAGCCACAATGTTGAACCATACCCTCCTTCTTCTAGCCTCTGGGTCCAACATATCTCCTCGTCCTCTGCTGGACGGAGGTCAAAAATAGAGACATTCATATATATATATATATATATCCATATAAATAATTATATTCTCAGAGAAGTAATTTATTTTATAATTTTTACCTTGATTTTGGATAATAAACTTTAAAAAGTGTTGCTTCATTTACTTATTTATATTGTTTTTCTTTTCTTTAATTTATTTTTGTTTACTTCATTTCTTCTTAAGGTTTTTTTTTTTTTTAAATAACATTTCCTACCCGCAAATATTAACACCAGCGCATTTTTTACCTGGCAGGAGGAATGCCTTTCATTGTGGCTCTCAATACAGGTAACTTATGTTATATCATTGATCAACCAAAATTGATCAGACTACTAAGAAAACTTAGAAAGAAAAGGTTTTTGACATGGATGTCGCATTTCTTTCATTTGTTGCATAGTTAATAGTTAATTCTCTCTCTTAGAAAATTAGAGATAAAAATGGGCTCTGTAGAATTATTATCTTTTATGATACAGCTCTTCTAACATTGACAGTTTTCTTACAAAAATCTTTTTAAAATATAGACCAGAAGGAAAACTTACTTAATTGAACAGACTTATTTATAACTATAAATATTTTAAATTAACAAATAATTAATATATAAACCCACACAATGTCTGTAGTTAGCTGTAAGCATAACTTCGTAGTTCTGTCTAAGTGAATATACTTTTAATTTTA
>NW_027107963.1:71317-81649 GCF_000696795.3 Halyomorpha halys | reverse complement strand
GATGATGTAAATGATAATGACAGTAAGAGTAGAGCAGGGTGGCATTGTTTCACGAGCTATAATTCCAAAATGCTCATTGGGCGGATGGATTGTGAAAACTCGACCGCAATTGTAGCTCTATAATTGGGGCCTTTCTCGGGTTCCTACTGGAATTTTTATGTAATGACAACTGTTCCCCTTTTTGTGGTTCACTTATTGTTTTTTTTTAATCTATATTTAATGTTCCATATTAAATTGAACATGTTATTATTAACAATATTAAATTTTTAGTAAAATTTTATTTTATTTCAGTCAGGTTCATTCTCAATTTGTAGTTATTATTGATTATAATAAGTTACTTTTCGGACCATTATTTTAATTTTATTATTAAAATTAATAATTTTGAAAAATGATTTTTTTTAAACAGAGTAAAAATATTTTTTTATAATTAAAAGTTGTAAATAATCGTATAGGCCTTATTTATGAGTTATTTTATTATAGGAGTATTGTATCTACAAATTATCCAGAAACGGATCCAATATCCTACGTTCAGAAATATCTCCTAATGAAGATTTTCATCCTAAAACCAGCCGAATTATTTTTGATAGTTTTTCATTTAATTCATAGTTCTAGCATTAGATTATCAGGAGGTAACAGTAACAAATAAATAACCTTTAATTGAACGATTTTGGAAGTAATTCTTATATCTCGTAATAATACGAGTATAAGTACTCACTAGTTTTGAAATGCGTCGCCTCGGATAGAGGTGCAATTTTTTTCCACCTCATTTATTACCTTACATAGGAAATCATAAATTTAAGCAAATTTATAAATTAAATAATGAAAATTAATACAAGTTGATAAGTTGTATATTAATATTGATAGGTATATTTTTTCAAATAACGGTAGGAACTGATCTCGCTAATGGAATTTGTGGTCACTCTCGTTTTTTATGCTTTCTTTTTTTTTTTATTAGCCAATAAAATTTGGAATTCAAATGAGATAAAAGACTTAGTATTATTAATAGCATAATAAAATACTTATTTATATTAATACATAAATAAAAATAAAATAAAAATACTTATTTATATTAATTATATATTAAGTTCTAGACAGTCATTAATAGGCTTAAGGTGTTGAACAATTTAATTTCTGACCAGAATTATAATTTTTATTTCTTAATACCAGTTTCTTTTCTACATTAAACTATTTGAGTATTTTCGAGATATAAAACATTAGAACAAATTTTATTTTTCGAATTGATGAATCGCAAAACTTCTTGGTGCTATAGAATTGTGTTTAATTTGTAATAAAAATATATAAAAGCATATTAAAGGTTTTAAAGAATACATATTTAGTGATGTAGATACACAAAGAAAAATTAAGCATAGTTCTGGACTCGCATTTTGCATTATATTCGCCCTCCATTTGTTGTGCTCGAATCAAGTACTGATATGAAGTCCTATGTAATTGTTAACATTGTTCTAAAAATAAAAATTTATTTTGCCACAATTAAAAATAAATTAGCAAGATGAAAGAAAAAGACTTTAGGCCGTGAAATAGTTCCAATACTGATGCAACAATGAGAACTAAGCCAGATAAGAGAAGGCTAGGCATTGTAACGGTTAACCTTTGGATTAGACCGTAAAATGAAATTGTGGCCAATTATGATTGGTTCTCCGGGGCTGGAGTCTCCTGTAATAGAAATGTTCTATAATTGAGCAACGTGATCCTTACCATGCTGCATGTTCGCTTTCACGGAAATCGTTTCTCACGCAGGAGTATATCATATTATATCTATCAACGAGCACACTGAGGAATAATTAACAATAATTTGTTTATTGTAATCGCGTCTTCAAAATCGGGTGGCTTACGACTGATGTATTGCTAGTAACAGCTCCTTCTATCACGAGACAAAAAAAATGCACTAAATGTTAAAGAGAAAATTTAAATATTTTTATATAATATTTAATTTGTAACCCATTGATTTCAATGGAGGATTTTAATTTAGAAAAAGCAAAATGATTATATAATACATTAAACTTACCAAAAATGTGTATAGTCCATGGGATTGTAAAAGTTGATTTTTAGCTCATGTATAAAAATGGTAAAGTTGGAAAGTGATTAGGAGAGATATCGTTATGTGAAATTTTTCTATATTTATAACGTATCATTTTAAATAGATAAAACTCAAAATAATTAGTACTACCAACCTAAATGATGAAAAAGCATTGAGTTAATTTTCCCTAAAATTGAGTTTTATTTTAGAGAAAAAAATTAAGTGTTTCCTTATAACCTTATCTAATGAAATCGTTGGTATTTTGAAATAAACATAAAATATTTGTAAAACTTAAACTTACTTTACTCTACGACAGTATCGATACTGTCGTCGGTATCGATTTAGTAAAGAAAGTTTATGGTGTACTCGAAGTCACATTGCATAAATTAATAATCCGGAACAGAATTTATTTAAGAGCTAGAAACTAAAAATGCTAGCGACTAACAATTTTATTTATTTTAACATTTATGGAAATTAAAAAAAGAAATATTTAACTGGGTACTTTTTTTCTTCTATGATTCCCAATAATTGATTTTGGTTCACCTAATAACCATATTTGTCTGTATTTTTGTATCAGTTACTAATTATATTACAATTAGAATTAGCAATATATCAGTGTGCTTAGTAATATATATTATTGGATCCTTATTTTATCATATTCTGTATCATTTTGTTGTATTCTCATTATTATATTATATTAATCCACTAATTGTAGATTTGCAGCTTTATTATTCACTTCAAAATCTTTTCAGTTATTTATTATTATTATTATTATTTTCATTTTAGTAGTTATTAATTAAATTATTAGTTGTATCACTTTATATCAATTCATATTGATATTAATATCTATCTTAAAAATTGTAAAGTCTCCACAAAGCCCTAATAGTCAAAACTGTAATAATTAAATTTCACTTATGTCTATCATTTTTATGTGTTATTTTGGCACCGACTTATAGATGTCATCAAGTCGGACCATATTAGATGTAATTTTTAAATTAATAAAATAAAAAAAATAATATAATACCCCACACTTAAGGGCAATGAGTATTAAGGGTATATTATAAATACGTATTAAATAAAAATAGAAAATTAAATAATAATAAAATGTAATAAATATAAACTAAAATAAAATAATATATACCCATCGTAAATAAACATAGACAGATAAATGAATTAAATAATAGAAAAATTAGAAAACATGGTAAAAAAAAATAGGTAAAAAGGTATGATATTAAAAAAAAGTAAAGAATTAAAATAAGTTAAGTATAGAAAACATTCATACCTATTTACCTATATGAGCCTAACAGTGGATATGTGGAACAAATATTCTCTCTCTAATTTTAAGTTTTCTTTAAGACTTGAACAGTCAATCGCTAAAAGGGTTCAAGGAACTTTCTTTATCGTTATATTTTATCAGCTGTTATCCTGGTTACTGCCTCTAAACCAGTAATGAATTCCTACCTACAACACAACACAATTTTTTTTTTTATTTTACAGAATCACTTAATATTGATATTACAATTTAATATTGCTTACTTAAGTAAAGCGTTCATAACAACACCAATATCACTTGTGCAGCAAATGTTTTTTATTAACTCCATATTCATTTATTACTACTTATTATCTACAATATTCTCGCCTCCTTTTGAAGAAAATTTTAAAAAGATATTGAAAATTTAATGTAGTTGCTAATCCAGACTCCATGGTCAATATTCTCCAGTCGAATATTCTTTGTTTTCCATCCTTAATTTCTGTTTTGGATTCTACAAAGTACATTGCTGCGCTAGCGAAACGGGAAGGTAGCAAAATATTTGGAGAGGTATTCACATATTTGAAAACAAACTAGTAATTTTTAGTGGTGATAGTTTTGGCTCAGTAGTCTCAGAGCTCAGAAATGGGTACCATGTTCTTCTTTGTAATAGATTTTGAATATTTGGTCTCCTAGCAACGTCCATCTACGCGTACGTCTCTCTTGGCAACGCACGTAAAGCTTATAATTTGTGGTAGACATCAACTGCATATTTACTTTAGAATCTACTAATACTTCTTAAATTCCACCATCATCATTTCCTCCACATTTCCACAAGATTGAGAGTTTCTTCGAATCCGAGTCTGTCTTATTCCGTATTTCTTCGAATACTTTTCACGCATTTATGTCTTATGCAGCAACAACCAGTTTTATTTTTGACAAGTTTTTTCAATGTTGTTCCGTTATGAAAGTAAATAACCAATAATTCTTTCAATATTGCTAACTTCAATATCTGTTTAGCTCAGCATTTATTGATTTTTTGTTCAAGTTTGTTTAAATTTTATAGAAGTCTCCGATGGGGCTCAAGTTTTGTTTGCTTTAATGAAAACTATGTAGAATTACAAGTCAAAATTGATGAGTCTGTCAAGTATAGTTTGGGGAAATACAAAATGGCGGCTGTTACAAAATGTTAAATAATATTAATTTTTATTCGGAGCTCCATATCTCTGAAACTACTTATCATGAAACTAATAGATAAATGTTATAAACTAATTTATAGTACATTAAACTAGGTTTAATTTGAGTGCTAATATGCATCTGTACGTCCCATGATTCCTGGGATATAGATTTCCCACAATAAATTCACTAACTACTGATTTTTCAATATATTTTTTGTGAAATGTTGCTTTTGTAAAAACTGAAAAAAAAAAAAAAAATCTTAGGAACTGTAAAATGTAAACAGTTTTGTTAAGGCCAATATTATAGTAAATTTATTTTACTTTAAATGATATTATTTTTTCTAGAGCAGAACGTAGATTTAACATTATGGAGATCCCAGTGAAATTATTTTTTTAATGTTTTGAAACAGCCGCCATTTTTATTCTCTCTAACCATACTTGACAGCCTCGTTTATTTTGATTAGTTTATACATATAATTATACATAGTTTCATTTAAAATAATAAAAAACTGGGGTGAAATAACTAACTTTTTTCTCTTTTTGGGCTCTTTTACTATGAGGACAGTCTGAATAATTCGGCATTAAGTTGTTCCAAGAACAACATTTCTATAATAATTCAATGGGTTTTTGTAAGTAGGGAGCTTTTTAGTCTTTAAGAAAATTAGAAATTTGTGTTTATTATTTATTAAAATAACGGAAACAATGAAGTAAAATTTTTATTTATTTATCTTTCTTATTCTTCCTTCTGTACACCCCCTAAACGGTGGCATACAAATAAAATTTCAAATGTTTACGGTTAACATCGTTATTAATGATTATGACTAATTAATTATTTCAACTATGTAATACCAGCTAGGTATTCTCCAATACTATAAGTTATATTGGTTACATTTACTATTTTAATTTTAAATGCATGAATACACTTGAATGAAAGTTTTTTAAATCAGTGAACATTAGTAAAGAAGGATTGGCAAATGGTGAAACTGGAGCCATGGTTAACAACTCTGCAACCTCGTCATTACCTTAACCCAGCTTCAGTTTTAGTTCCAGTATTGCCAAATCTGGCAACTCGATTTAAATACGCTCATGTAAAACTGCTTACTTTTTCATTAATAATATCCAAAAATTGTCACATTATTAGTGTTTACTGTAAAACGTCGGCATGTCCATTAAAAATAACTACGTCTTTATCACTATCTCTTATTATAATACTGATTTTTTATGTTAGATATTGGTTGCCATTGTTCGATTCAAGAATTATGTGATTAAAACTGCATTAAATTTATATTAATATACAGTTTAATACTATAGTTTAAATAGTAAAATAGTTTAATACTAGCCAACTAGTCGTTTTTCAATATAATTCGTCATCTACAGGAATTGTTAACTGGAGATATGATTCATTTTGACCTTATTTGTTTTTAAATTGTTTTATATTTCAAGAAAATATTTATATCTTTTTTTCTAGATAAAAAACTTGATTAAAAGAGTAAAATTTACTTACACCTTTTTTTCCCTAAAAAGTAATTTATTGTCTAATACGATTTAGAATCCACTCTACTTATAACTCTGTAATCATATCTAGCTAATTTGCTTGAAAGTGGCACATCTGACAAAAAGAAGTTCTTTTAATTTTGTATTTTACGTGTTCATTGATTGTACCGTAGACTATGGTTACATTTTAGCAAAACCAGCTTGGGAATAGTTTATAGAGGGACCACAGTAAAGAAAGAACCTCCTGTTTACGGTAATATCTTTGGGACACGTCCATTTCAAAATAAATCATTAACCTTTTTTTTTGGAGATATCATCACACCAACACCTCTCCTTTCCCAAAACATTTACCCTCATGACTGACGTCATCATTATGCCCAATATATGCCCTGGTGATCTATTGATCGTCAATTTATATTTTCATTTGCCTCAACTAATACATTTTAAAAAATGTATACTGACTAATTAAGCAGTCAACGTAATGTATCATAACTATAGTTGATGTATACTGATATCATCCTAAGATTGATGGGGATACAGATTTAATCAATTCCGTGATGAGAAAGGCCCCAGACAGATATCACCGCTTCGGGAGGTTGGCATTTCGCGCTTATCGTTCATGAAAGGGATGACTCCTCAATTGGCATTAGGTGCATTTGGCTTTTAAAGCAGAAAGATCACGGCATGACTGGGTGAAGTTGTTCTGGACCTTCGGTTAACACAATGATCTTTCTATATTAACATAATTTATCTGGATATTTTTAAATATATAATAATAATAAAAGTTCAGGGTGCCGGTGACTCCATTAGCTAGCTCAACACTACAAGAAAATCTCTGTCCGCAAAATCAGGGACACTGCAATCCTTCTACCTCAATACTTATTAAATCTTAAGGAAAATGTTCATTGTGAACCCTTACAACTTCATCTATCTAATATATATTACTATAATGAAAGGAATATGGTCCGGGTGCGGTCAAAAAAACTCAAATAGTAGAATTATACTATTTTATTAGCATATAGCCCTGACGAAGCCCTGCAACGTGGGGCGAAACGTTGGCTCAATAAAATAGTATAATTCTACTATTTGAGTTTTTTTGACCGCACCCGGACCTTATTCCTTTCATCTTTACACACGGCCAATCAATAATCTTCCAATATATTACTATAGTTGGTTATATGTAGAATATTGTGTTAAGTGTAGAGGCGTCTTGAAGAATTGATTCGAGCTACATGGCCCGCCCATCTCAATATATGTGATTAGCTGGTGTTTAGTATTTAAAAAAATAATATTAGTTATAATGAAGTGGGGATTGAGTCAGTGAGTGAAGCAATGTGCTATTAAGGACTCGGGTTCGGAAATTATTCTGTTACTGTAGCTTTGAGTCAATCCTGTGGGGGTCCCTAATTGGACACACCCAGCCTCTATAAAATGGGTAACGGGACAAATTTTGGCAGTTAAGCGTGATCTTGAACAAATCACCTCCTCTTGTAACCGTTGTTCCAAAAACAGTTCTTTCTTAAAAATTATTGAACCACTGTCCCTCAACGGTTTATAGCAGTTCACATTAGGTACTCACTTGAGTATGTTCAGATAACTTACAATAGAGAACAAACTGTAAAATAAACAAGAAATCTTAAGTCATCACAATCATGATACAATTCAAGAACCAAAAATCTGAATACAATAATTTATCAATGTATAAATGTAATTGTAACAAAACAAAATATCTAAATGAAATTGTATAACAGAAAAAAAAAAAATATATATATATATATATATCAATAAAAATAAAAGATGTAAGGATGTAAAATAAAAACAAGAATAAGATTAAACTTTAATTCATTTGGTTATGATTAGAAACCAAATTAAGACAAGTCAAGGTGATGAGTTTGTAAAAGGAAAAGTGATATGCTCACAGTTTTTTAGGAGTTAATTATTAATAACATACAAAAAAGAAGACCCAAAAAAACATAAATAATAACTTTATATATATTTTCAATTTATTGAGATAGGTATTTATTGTTTAAATAAATAAATTGCAATTCATTTAAGTTACAACACTCTTATTACTTCATTAGCAATCCGACATTTCGGCCACTCGACCATCCTCACGGACAATCTTAAATATAAATGAACACCTGGCATCCAGCTATTAAAAATTCTTTCTGCCCAGGTCTAATGCTTTTAGTCAAATTAACCATTTTTTCTCACTTTTTCATTTAATTTTAAAACTTAATTACAAATTATCAATCACTATTATCACTTACGTTTGTTGATAAGATAGTTAATAATGTTAAGTTGATCTAAAATTAATGATATTTTGACAAAATAAGGTAATTTGACTGTTATTAATGACCTAAGCAGAATAGCCTGCATAAAGTTTTTAAATTATTGGATGTGTAAGTTCAATTTTTAATACCAATTGATTTATTTGAACAAAAAATAATAACCTCAGTTATATAAATAAATTTTAAATAACTTCAAAAAAGTACATTCTTGACTTGTACAATGAAATATAGTTTTTATATTATAGTTGTGGTGAAGATGAAAATGTTTGGAAAGAAACAATAAAAAGTTCGAAATGTGACAATGACACAAAATATATATGTATGTATAAAATAACATTTCGATAAGTTTTTATTATTATATAAATTTAAAAATGTGTTGATTAATATAAAAAAAAACAAAATAGTTATAAGGCGAGTTCAATTTGAAAAAATATATATAAAAAATGTTTAATTTTTGAATAATAACACATATGAACCTTCTAAAATTCATTGCGTTTTAATTTATACAAAACGGTTTTGGGAAAAAAAAATTTATAGTCAAGCCCCTGGCTCAAAAATGTTTTCTTGGAGGGAAAAAAATTATTTCGCAGCCATACGTTTTATTAAAAGTTAAAATTAAAATATAGTACAATTTATAAATATCACTATAACCTAAAATTTGATTATATATTGAATTAAACAATTATCGTGTTAATATTACAAAAACTTCAACTTTTTGTAATATTATCTTTGAAAGAGGTATTAAGAATATAGTACAATTTACGAATATTATACTTAATAATTTGATTATTAAATTAAATTTAACATTATTCATGCAAATATTAAAAAAAAAAATTGTAATAAAAAAGTATTGATGATTTTCGTAACCTTCACTCTCATCTTTAACGTTATCTTTTAATAAGAAAACAGACGCAACCTAAAATCTTATCACAATTTCAAGGTCCTCTTATATTTAACTATGCGCATATAAAAGTAAGAATAATCTTAAATATCAGTTTGGCACTGTTATATTGAGATCTTTAACAAAGCATGTTAATCTGTAACAAAATCAAAAATTGTTGTTACACCATAATGCACCGTCTTGCTGAAGACGTGTTTGTTCCTTTGAGTACAAACAACTAAAGCACGTGATCGACTATCAATCTCGTGATCTATTTCTATACACATTTGTTATCATCATGTTAAATTTTATATCAAATGCTCATTAATAACAGTTCACCAAAGCTGGTCAATACTAAGTTATAATTGAAACTATAACTAATTCTCAGAGATACAATGCATTTATAGTTTTATTTATAACTGATTTATGCACAGATCTGGTTCAAACTCTTAAATTTTATTTTTAAAAAACTCACCATATCTACTCCGCATATCCTAGCACTTCTAAAGTACAATATACAGCGGTTCATCCTAAAATACTTCCATAATTTATTTCCCAGGAGAAAACTAGTGTTTTCTTACAGAAACAGAGGATGCGATGAAACAAACATTGTGTAAAATGGTACACAAATGAGTTATATATTGCTGTCTACTGGGAACTGAAAACTGAATTTTTCTATTAAAACACTTTTTTTTTAGTTAATTATTTATGAAAACACTATTTTTTCTTGATGAGTCATTAATAATTATACAAAAATTGATTAATACGAATACATAATAATAATCAATTAATATTTGATGAATTTTCTCTCTGTAATGTCGAAAAGGATATATATTTGGAAATACATCTAGTTTGAAATATTAAAAATTATTGATTTTTTTTTATTTTAGTCATTTTTAATCAAATAGCGAATTCAGAGAAACTCATATTTGGCTGAAAATAAAAAAAAAGGGTTGTAATAATATTGAGTATTTTTTTATCAAAAGTTAATAGTTCTAAACCAAAAACTATCTATGTCTATTCTAATCCAATAACGTATCTCACTTAAATTTGTTCAAAAATGAATTTTTTTTCGTACCCTCCGCTTGAAATAGATATGAATGATAAACAAATATGTCTATTGCTATGCCTCCTTCATTTCAAAAATGAAAATTATAAGTGTTGTACTTTGTCTATTCTTTTGTTTGTATATATTTTAAGAG
>NW_027107963.1:66805-71213 GCF_000696795.3 Halyomorpha halys | reverse complement strand
TTTTATTTTAGTATGTATGTGATCATTTATCAATATTACCTATTGCCCACAACTGTGTGGCAGATTGTAATATCTATCAATAAATAAATCTATCTATTAAAAAAAAAAAATAAGTGTTGTACAATATTATCAATATAAATTCGATTTGTCGAGCTGAGATTTTCTCATAATATTTTTTCAATAACTTTTGACTTTTGATATAAAAAAACCTTAATTATTTATAAAATTTCTTATGAAAATTTATTCAATATGATACTCACGAAAATAGTGTAGGAGTATCATTGACTAAAAATCGGTGATCAGTCATCATGAAAGTAATTGATTAAAAATCATTTTTATGGGTATGAAATTTATTTACTCAATTTAATTGTGTGTTTCAAAAGTTAAATAAAAATTATGAACGTTTCAATTTCAAAAAATGATAAGAATTCAAATTCTTCTATTCTGAATTTTTATATTTAGCGTAACTTATGATTATTTTCTTTTTAAGTTTTTAAAATTTTTAAACATCGTTTTGGAAATTTCATTATAACCCTCCAGTATAACAAAATGGTAGGGCTCACTATTTACCTCACTTAATGCACTGTTACGTCACGCCCGACAGTGCAGTAGTACTGCGCAATGCAATGATGTGCAGGCTGTTTACATCACAAGTTTTATGACGTGGCAAAGAGCTTGCAAAAATGTAATGAATCGTGACTCTTCAAAGCCTTTCAAGTTTTATTGAAAAAATATCCAAGCCCTAGATATTTTTTTAATAAGACTTATGAATGGTCCTTTAGCAAACTGAATTTTTTTTATTTTTTCTGTACAAAAAACCATTACTGTAATCTTTGATTTGATATGTGCAGGAAGTGACACTAGTAGATGATGTTACCATTTTGGAAGGAACAATACTTTTTTTATAAGATTGGAAAACGTTATTTATTCAGAACGGTATTTTATTTATTTATGTTATTTTTGTATGATCATTTTTATTTTAGGCGAAAAGTACTAGGCACTATGTAACGATGAGCTAGCGGTTGGGAGAATGGACATATAATATATAATATAAGGTAGCTGACCCAAATATGTTTTGAACAGCTGTAGTCCACGCAATATTCATTCAGTTGGCTTGAAATTTTGCCTACAGCTAGAGAAATCTATTTTCTTTCAAAATAAAATAAATTTTAAAGGAAGCTTATGAAGAATTTTGAGCGTTCGCCCAAACCGTTATCAATAGGCTATATTGAGACAAGGGGTCCCAAATATGGTCAGCGCAGTCAATTTTATTTTGTCACTAAGGAAAAATCAAAATTTAATTTCAACATGATTTAAATCATAAACAAATTTATTGCAGAAGGTATTAATATCATTCGAATATATTTAGAAAGTTACTCTTAACATCCTGGACACACATTCTGTCAAGTCGGCTATTATATCCACCACACAATGGTTGGATATAAATTTGACATCTGAAGTATATGAAGGCTTCATTATAGAAAAGTGACAACGGACCTCCTCAGACACTTGGAGGTCAATGGCATCCCCACATCAGCAGGCCTGTGAATCTTGCGCTCTAGTTCCGTTTCGTTAGATAGAGGTAGAGATCAGGTAGAACTGCCCTCCTACCCAATGTCCACTTGATATTGTTAAAAGTAAATTGTATCTCCTCAGAGTCCGCCTAGAGACCCTAAATAGCTCAACTTCTTTGTAGGGTAAGATTCCTTCTTTCTTCGCTTTCAATGCATTTGTTAGTAGCCCCTTCTTTTCATACTCAGTTTTAATCATAAAAGTGCAATTTTGTTAATAACTTAATGTTTATTAACTGTTTTGGTGTTTCTTCCTCTGCAACTGGATTCCCTACGAGTTAAGAAAAGAGGATAAAGGGCAGGAAGGAAGGAAATCAGCTGAGCTATTTGAGGTCATTAGACTCTGAGAAGACACAATTTACATCCAAAAATCTCAATGGTTTTCTAATATGGCCTACCTAGGAATTAATAGGCAATCCCCTGTTTTTACTGAAGTACACCTACTTTCTTTAAAAAAAACAAAAAAAAAAACGAAATTCAAACAAGACCCTAGTAACATCGTCCAAGTAGAGATCCTTAACTACCAAAATCATCAACATGTTCCCGGATAGCTCAAATATATTATTCACAAAAAATATGAGAACTTACCTCAAATATAGCGACGATGTGTACCCTTTGAATTCAAAGCTACACTTGTGAATCGCAGAACTCGTTCTTCCATAACCTCTTGTTATAATATCTTGCCTACATATAGAAACAGATGCTAACTCTTCTTTTTCAGTAATCCCATCTTTGAATTATTTTTCTGCAGTAGGCTATGATAGGATATTTGGCCTACCTTATAAACAACTGGAGTAAACCATAGTAGTAATGGAAAATTAATGTTAAAATAAGTGCTAGAGTATGAGTAGCTTTTTAAAAAAGAAGTGAATAACATGAAAAAAAAAAGAAAGGAAAATGTCATTTTAAGATAGGTCATATTATTGGTTTTTGACGGTATGTCATCAACTAATCTTCTCAGCATACTAGATAAAAGTAATTGAATAATAACAATGTACGGAATTGGTTCGGTCTTAAAGGTCAGGCATATAGTTCAGTGTTACACCATACCTTTCCATAACGATGATCAAGTCCTGACCAGTGCCAAATTGATATTATATAATTAGAAAAAACGTAATGAGACTAAAGCTGCGAGATGCTGCCAGTTTCGATTATTATCAGGTTCCATCACTTGCTACCTCATGTAACGATCTATGACGAATCGAAACGTTTCACAGACGCTTTAACACCATTTAAAGGTTAAATAGCTCATTTCTTTTTTTTTAATCGATAAAAATACGCAAGAAGAATAGTTATAATGTTTAATAATCGGTTAATAATTCTTATGTAATTTAAGACATTACTCGGCTGGGGGGTTATACAAAGATACATTTATCTGTAAGCCGTAATCCTCGCTAATTATCAAATACACAGAGTTTGAGAGTGATTACAATTTTCAACAATCGATTAATAACCATAATGAAAGACCAAGAACCTTCCAAAAATGTCTTCGTATCTATCTACTTGTGTGAGTAGTAATGTAAGTTTAAAAAAAAAAATGAAGGACTATAATAATTAATTGATTAGCAAATAGTTATTAACCTGGAGCTCAAATTAGTATCGTATAGTAATACAATAATGCGCCAATTAGTATAAAATTGAAACACTTCTGATTTACGGAAGTTAACGCCATTTAGTGGCAGAGTGATGGAAAAAAGAGGTCTAAACAAATTTTAGTAGATTTTAATTTATCTTAACTTATTTTTTCTCATTTGACTGCCAGAAGACTTTGACGTCCGAAAATCATATCGCTGCTCCGAAAGAATAATGTCGCAACTGTAAAATATTCTGAAATCAACTTTATTGTCTTGGTGGGCTAAATATTGGATTTACTAGATACTTGTGAATCGACATAATTGTATTTTTTTATTTATCTATGCTGCCTAAATACATTATGCTATCTCACACAGCATACTTATCAATCCGTAATCGGACATATATAAATTACACATACATGATATAATCAGAAAAAAAAGAGATACAATAATAAGATATAATAAACAATTCCCCCCCCCCCTACAGTTTCCTTTTACAAACCATTTCGGTCTGTACAACAAATACAAATGTTTCATTCATTCCTATTTTTCTTTCTCATTTCTGCTCCTCCAATTTCACCCTTTCACAATTTTCAATTCACCCGATCAACAAATTCGCTCTCCGGAATTCACCCTCCTAGATCCTCTTCAATGACCCGTTAAACAAATTCAATATTAGGCGGTAATGTGAGATCAGACCATCATTCATAGTCACAGCAGTAGATCAGTTTACCAAGAACAAACAAATAGATACATTTTACGAGAATAAGACTAACACATACTTGATGTTTGTAAAAGTCTTACAAACATCAAGTAAATGCAGTTTGAGCCAACCAACACAATATAGTCAATTTCACAAAGTTTACAGTTGCGTCATTATTCTTCTGGACCATAGATATGTGGCTCAATGATGTGCCAAGGGGCACATAGTTGGACTTTTTTATAGTAGTAACTTGATGACTACCTAATAATCAAGCGCTATAAAAACCTTATATTATTCATAGTTATTATAATATAAATACCGCCCTGGCTGAAATTAAAATTGTATTTTAAACAGAAAAAAATGAATTCTATTTCTAAACATAGAAATGAAGGTTGTAGAGAATAATGGCTTAGTTCTTTGTCCCTTTGAGGATTTAATATTACGATTATTTTTTTTTTTTTGAAATTGATAGATTTATTTATTGATAGATATTACAATCTGCCACACAGTTGTGGGCAATAGGTAATATTGATAAATGATCTCATACATACTAAAATAAA
>NW_027107963.1:18833-66615 GCF_000696795.3 Halyomorpha halys | reverse complement strand
CTCAAGAGATCCCAGCGCATCCCTCTCGCCGCATCACTGGTATGGGCCAGTGGAGGCTGAGCAAGTGCGCTAAAGCCGCAAACACTCAACTTGAGTGGAGAATCTGACCATTGCCAGAACTCCAGTTGTCCATTTTTTTATTTTAATAAGTCCCTTGGCCACTGCCGTTTCAACCTTCTAGGTGGGCTATAGGGATGGGTGGAACTAGATAAGGTTTATATTACGATTATAGCTGTAACTAAACGCTAATGCATCCTTACATCTTCTAACAATGACTAAACCGTCAACCCTCGTCATTTGGATCAAGAGAGAAAGTCCACTGTGGCATTCAAAGACGAAGGACAGGAAAATGATTCCGACTCTTAAAAAGAACTTATGCGAATAATTATAATGAAATACGTTAGGGCGCGGCCGTCCTCAACGATTTGGGTCACCGCAAGGTTAGGTCTAGGTCTCTTCCTCGATCCGCTTTCCTTCAATGCTTTATTTAACTCTTAATTATCGAATGGTCAATAGCTGGGTTAAGTAACCCGTTTCCTTTTACAATATATATAGTATAATAGTAGCCCAAGAGAAAAAAAAAAAAAAGAAGAAGCTATTTCACCCTAGAGGTGGGCGAAAATTATATATATATATAGTTGAAACTAATAGCTAACATTGCCATGGATACGACCCTTATTCATGAATGAACCATTGATAAATAAATACCGTATCCATGACAATTTTAGCTATTAATTTTAATTACAGCTAATTTTTGACCAACTGTTTTTAATTTAAATATTTAATTATTTTCATGAAAACTATGTGGGTCATGGTCCAATTTTGGTGTTGTTTCAGCTATAGAGCTCTTTAAGAATGATCGACCCTATAAATGTGATTGATTTTATTTATCTCCTATTATCCTCTCTGAGGCCATCATTTCTCATTTTGAGCTTTAAATCATTAATTGTTATCTAGTTATAAATATGTATAACTGTCATTCCCAAGCTCTGTCACAAAGCTGAGTCTGAGACTTTACAAGTCAATAATACCAGTTTATTTTGTAGTAAACCTAAAAAAAAGGCTCCAATCTTTTCAGCGATATTTCGAGTATCAGTAAAATATAATTTTAACTGTAGATCGAACAAACCTATCACCATAACACTTTTTACCTCTGTCACACGGCGTTCGGTCACTCCCTGGCCCATTTATAATATGATACCCTCGCAAAGGAAATTCGGGCTAAAAGTTGACCAGGACACACTAGAAGGAATCAGAAACACATGTCCCTCCGTTTCCTTCTTTAACCTCTATACTTGATTCCAGGGCCCTGTTTCATAATGAAAGCTAATAGTATTAGCTCAAAATAGTATAGAAACAAGGTGTTAATTACACTAATACTTATTTTTTTCATAATAGGGAGGACTTAGTGATATTATAGAAGTTAAAAAGTACTAAAGTACAAGTCACTGTTGCACAAGTCAGTGTAATTGTATTAAGTTAAATCGACAAGACTAATAGTATTAGTTTGTACTTTATTATGAAACAGGGCCCAGGATGTGAAAGAGAATAAAACATTTGTGGAGTATTTACATTGGTGGTCACTTCCTAGTAATCAAGTCTACAAGACTAAAATTTTGTATATTACTTAGTTTCCTAGTATTTCAAGACCTGTAAAGGTATGTGCTTATCTTTGCTTTTCGTGGAGCTTCTCTTAATTGTAGAAATGCAAAAACAGTGGCTTGTCTCTCCTTAGTCATTCACTCCCTAGCCTCATGACAATTTTTATGTGGCTAGAGGGTTCCTTGGAATCTTGGGGTTCCGTGAAATAATTTAGGCATTAGGAATTTCCACGTCAACTCAACACAGTTTGAATCTTACTTATCATCTGACTTTCTTCAAATTTGCATGGGTTTTGTTGTAGGTATCCAAGCCTTTCTTAGCTGATAATACTCCATTTAATATTCTATTTGTATCAAATAGTAATGTCGAGCTTCCTCCATTAATCTATTTCTTTTGCCATTTTTTTACTAGTAGTAATAGGGTTCCGCTACCAAAAAGAGACCAGAATTACAAAGAAAAGCCAAATATTTCTTTATTTTTTTTTTCAATACCCTCTACTAGAATACCTTAACTTTGACTGGTAGGATTCTCAATAGGTTCAGGACACTGAATCCTGTAAAATGAATAAACAAGGCATTATCAATCTTCTTTCATACATTAAATTTCATTAAAAAGAGGATTTATTTTCATCTCCTACCCAAAATCAACTGAAATAGCAGTTCATGTACTGAGTTTCGTCTTACCATTTTGGTATGTTTTCTTGTTTTGTTTTTTAAATTATGAAAAATTTTCCCCAATTAAGTGGGTTCTTGTATATAAAAAAAAATACTAAAAGCTTCCATTAGTTCCCTTTGCTCATAATTAATTATGATGTTTGTTTGTGTTATATAAGATGTTCAAAACAATATTTGTATAAATTATGTTCTATGTTGGGTTTGATTAAGTATTTTTAAGCAGGACAAGTTTTTTTTGTTAGTTTTATACTACGTTCTATGTTGAAAATCGTTGATCAAATAAGGCTGATCACTACTAAATAAATAGAATTCTTACAGTAATTTAGTGTTCTATTTGGTTATATCATTCCTTCGTCGTATACGTTACTCACTAGAATAAGAGTTTTTAAACATAAAAATCACGAAAACTTTAATATTACGTGAGTGCCTGTTTCAGAATATTATCAAGGAGCATTCCCTAAAAATGCAGTACAAATAAATTGAATCAATCAACTTTAATTTGGTTTTAAAAATTGATAGCTAAACAGCACCAGAATTGGATATGACCCATAGTTAGTACGTAGTTACTAGTAACTAGCTGAAACTACTTACCCTTTACCATCGGAAACAAATGACGCGGAACCAGAAAAATGGTCTACCTGTGATGGTGTTGCCAAGTTATTCGACGGATTCTACTTCTAAATTTCCAAATCTAGTTTAAACCTACTTTGAATATAACTGTCTCAGTATCTGTATTGACCAATATATGTCTTTATCTTGAAACAATTATTTTAATTGACAAGAAACCAACCTCTTATTTTCCGTATCAGAATAATTTATACAATTAATACTTTATCAAAGAAGGAAAATGTATTGGATATCATTCATTCATCATAGTTTTCCGAAATGAATCCGTCAATACTTCTTCATAAAAATACAGTTTCTAGCCTGTTTTGCAAACAATAGCATTAATACCTTCCACTTTTCTACTTTCCATCATCTTAGTGAAGACAATAGTACATTATAGATGGATACTTGATAACAGAAGATGAAACTCGAAGACGGAGATGCACGGTCGAGCACGCCTCATTCAGAGCGGCGCCGATTCGAGTATTGACTCTCTGATATTCTACAAATGCAATTAACTTGGGAAGTTATTACGTAAAACTTGACGTAATTAGGGTGGCGTGCTACTGTGTAACCTACTCGATAACGTTATAGTGTGCTAGCATAACTATAGAAAGTAAAACTATCAGTAACGGTAGAAAGTATACACACGAAAGCTAAGTGAATAAAAACTGTCACACATTATCCAATCTGTAATCTTAGTTCTTAAATGTAATATTCTTTTCGGTTTAAAGCTGAGTGTTTTCAAACATAGTTCACATTAAAGCTCTTCTTGGCATCCAATAAATAGAAAACCAATCTTTCTCATTATTTTTTTCTTTATTTCTGTTGGAATAGACGAATTACGGGAACGAATTTATATGGATTCCTTACTATAGTTTTTCCTGATAGATGTTCCTTTGATTATATACATTTTTTAGAGTGAAATTTTGAGTCGCTTTTTGAGCCAGAACACTTTTATGGGGTACAATAAAGAATAATATTTTTAAAAATTAAAAAATAAAACGAAAAATAGCTAAAACAAATGTTTGTGAATTTTATCTTGTTTCCTAATCTTGGCAAGTTTTTTCGAATCTATATTAACATTAACTCGATTCTTATTTTTCATATTCATGAAGAGTTTCTTATCAGAACAGTGGCACAATCTATCAAATAATGATTTAAAACATCATTTGTTCATAACATATCCGTCGCAGGGAAATGATAAAAATGGGAATGGATGAAATCCATAAGGTAGATGATCAATTCGCGGAAGATAACAACTCTTTGGGGTGATTTCTTTAAAGAAAGTAACTGATTTGATCTAATCCCTTAGTTGTTTTAGTGAAAAGATGAAATAATATTGTTTAGATATTAAAAATATTTATTTAGTTAACGATGCATTATTAAATGTAGAGTAGAAAATACAACAATAGTCATTGAAACAAAATTATTTATTCTAAACTAATTAACAAAAGAAATGGGAATGTTTAAAAACAATTCACCCCATACAGTTATTACTACTTATTGTTGCATTAATAATGGCTTATTACCTTTTAATATCTGAACAATATTTTTCAACCTCGCAATATATCGATTCTTAGAATATTTAGGAGCTTTAAACGTGGTACATCCGTGTCTCCATGCCAAGAATATAGTTAGTGGAGAAAATACTACAAATATATGGTTCTTTTAAGAGATATTTTCCTATTCCCTTAGAATTTGGTATAAGAGAAATTGGCAATTAAGTCTTCAGAAAGAAGCAAATCAAAGGTCTTCTTGGTAGTAAGTTGATAAATAGGAGACAATAAGCAATTTAAGGCCAACTTACACGATTAATATTATTCAACGTGGTATATCTAGGACCCTATGTCAATATCATTACTAAAATCTATATCTCAGACAATCAGTTTATTGACAATATACGATATTGACTCAATAATTTAGTTCATTACGATTGAAACGTGGTACATAGAGTGCCACATGTCAATTTTATTGCTACAATATACTCCTCAAGCGGTCAATATATTGACAAAATTCGATATTGACTTAATCACATTAAGAGTAAGTGCCTGTTTATATATTTTCAGAGCTTACAATCATCTCAATGTAAGTGTTTACAAGACATATCTATCAAGAGAAAATAGGTAATAGTGATGAATGATCTCATACATACTAAAATAAAATAAAATAAATTAAATAAATGAATAAAAAAAAAGTTCTTAAAATATATACAAACAGAAGAAGTAGATTAAAAATGTATTCATACACTTGTCAATTTCGTTTTATAAACAAACAAGTAATCAGTTTGGATAAATATCAGGCTAAAAAGACGAGCAATTCGTGCCCACCTTTGGTATTTATTATAATTATACTTTTGCCAACTACATCAACGACGCCGACGTCCGATGACACATTGGAGCCTGGAGGCAGTTGCGATGTTCAACAGGTGGATATGAATTGTAAATTGCGCCGATAACCCATTACTGGAGCAGAATAAAGAGAAGCATATATGCAACCACATTCCGGTCACACTTTCTATAAGAATAAAGCCTAATACGTGACTCAGCGCTTGAGCCCAATCAACAGGTCGAAACAAGAGTCTTAGGAGGGGTTGCTGTCCTTACTCAATGGGCCCTATCAACTGATCATTAAAATCGAAAAATACATCTATTAATTGTAATAAGATCGCTATAGCATACTTACATTATCGTTTTTATAGATCTTTATTGCCAGGTCTGGCTGTTGAGCCTTACACTTTGTTAACATAACTCAATCGGCATTTTGGATCAGAAAATTTGGGAAAGTTGATAGCTGAGTGTAATAGCAATAAGAATGAATTCGATTAATACTATATTCACACATATATTGATGACTATAAAGAATATTTTAAGAACATTAATTAAATCTGTTTTAGCAATCATTTTACATAACTGAGGGTGAATATTTAACTTATTTTAAGAATATTCATTAAATGTATTTTTATTTTGTTTTTAGGCAGTTGCGGTGTCAGCAGTAGCCGGGCAGTATGATGGCCCGCTACCGCCCCGCCCCGTGGTGCCCGGGGCCCTGCCCATAGGGAGGAATCGGGGCCCGCTGCCCGTGGCCCTGCCGCCGAGGAGGATAGGAGGCCGCGGCCGGGCCCCAGCGCCCCCGGGCGTCCAGCTGCCCGCCATCAGGAGCAGACCACCGCCACAGCTGCCCCCGCGCCCTGTCGTCGAGCCCGAGGAGGACCTGACCCCAACCACCATCCCGCCCCCGACCTACCAGCCCACAACCTTCCAGCCTCCCATCTTCAGGGCATCCCTCTCTCCAGCGGACCTACCAGTTCCCTCCAGGCAGCAGGTAACCACCATCAATGTTAAAATTAAATATTACTCATTTCAGAAGCCACACATGGGCTATAATAGACCAGCCTTTGCATGAGTCAGGTAGAACCTTAAAGATTATCTAAATAAGCTTTCAAGGAACACCTAAGTGAGTCCCTCATTATAATTAAGGTTCTTAAACTCAAAAAATATATAGCTGTCAGGAAAATTTTATACATTGGATAAAATTTCTAAATTTATTTTAAAGTAACCTTGATTTTTGTGTTATAAATATTTCATAAGATATTGAAATCAGACAGTGGTAGTTGATCAAATTAAATCTGGATCAATATCAGTGCTGGTTATTCTATCTCTCTAGATTCAAAAAATTAAAAATACTATTACTTTATATTACAACTTATTAAAAATAAATATAAAGTATTTATTAGAGATTGAACTAACCAACAGTTCATGGTGGAACACCTCCATCCTGACAAACACAGTCACTGAAGCCTCTGAGCTTTGCCAAAAGCTGTAGAGGAGGGAGTATGCTTGTTGGATAGAGTACTCATTCCTATAAAATTTTCTGGAACACACATTTGTCATGCCCAAATTTCTCACTCCAGTGCAAGTATAGCTTTATTAACTTCCCCTACCATTGTATGTTAGTACCACCAAGTTATATTCTGTTCTCCTAATACTGTAACATTTAATAGTTGAAGTTATTTCGTGATGTCATATTAGTAAATTTTTACACTATTGCAATTACAGTGTCTGAATTTAAAAAGATTGTGTCTTCTTTTGTTTAAATCAAAGACCAATTCCTCCTGTTAAAACAATGCATGTAACTAAGTTTAAAACAGAAAAGTGGACCACTTTAACCACCATAATTGTACTTCACTTGTATAAACCTCTCTTGCCATTACCCAAGAACTGCCACCAGCTAATATTTCCATGCAGGCAAAACAATCAAACCTATCCTTTTATTTTACTCTTAAAACGTCAAAATCTAATAAAAATTAGTAATTGAGATAAATCCTATCTTGTTGTGATGCATTTCTATGTTTTGTTTATATTAGTAATCCCTTGAAAGAGAAGAAACAACATAACACATCAAATACTCTTGAAACAGTGTTATACTACTAATTTTCAATCTTTAATATAATAATTAAATAACAGACAGTGTATAGATTGGCCTCATTTTCAGAAGTTAAGGTAATTTTTTATGTTAATCTATACAATACTGATAATTAATTTTTTTTTAAATACTGATATAGACAATGGTTCCACATAAGTGAATCAAACTTTTGTTTAAATAAATTTCTATGTCTGTTTAATAATCCTAATCATATAAAACATCTCAAAAAGACATGGGTATACAAATTATTCTGTGAATATCCTGCAAGGCATGAGAAATCATAAATAACAAATATGAAGACATTTATTTTATACTTCACTGAATAATTTTGTATATAAAATAAAATCCGAATTGTTCTATAACTGTCAAATTTCATAATTCATCTATGACAGCAAAACTACTAATATAATATTGTTGACCAATGATAATTAAACTAAGCAGAATCCATTATTAATTTCATCAACTTATTGACTTTTTCATTATCACAGTTCCCGTCTGAAGCCTCCCAAGAAGAAACAGCCACATACAGACCAAGGACAAGTATTGAGGAAGATATCAGTCGTCAAGAAATTCCTGCGGCTCGCCCAAGTCCAATCGATGAAAACTTTTCAAAAGTTAGAACATCACAAGAAGACCAAGGATTTACGAGAGGTCGGCCTGCATCGTCACAGGAAGCAACCTACCCCAGACCTTCTCGCCCTACAATACAAGATGCCCAACCAACCTTTCAGAGAGCCAGGCCCTCTTCGCAAGAACAGAGCTACTCAAGACCTAGGATACAGCAAGCACAGGTGATTTCATTTGGTAGTGTAAAATCATGGTTAAGATTCTGAGATTGATGTATCAAGAGACAACAATCTAAGATAAAAAGTTAAAATAACATATTTAAAATATACCAATAATTAGCCAATAGATGACTTTCTTTCATTTGAAATTAGCTTCAACTTTTTGCATTAAAAAAAATCAAACAAAAGTAACAGTCCATTCTTGGTTTGAGAGCATAAGGATGCGAAACTAAACATAAAATAAAAAAAGTAATTTAAAGGAAAAGGAATCTTCATATTAAAAAAAAGTTTTAATTTCCTTCTTATTAGGGTATCCAATCTTTACTTTAGGTATAAGCTTCCAATGGATTAAAACACTTTTGTTCTCTTGATTCTCAATTTCCAACAATGTATTGAAAAAAAAATAAGCTAATTCATTATGAAAAAGAAATTCTGTTTAAGGAGTGTCTCAATAATTGATCATTTAATTTGAGAAAACTCCATGTTGCCAGTAAAAAATCCACTAGAACATAAATTAGTAAAAATAATGAAATTATGTTTTTTTAACTCTCACCTATCTCCAACTAACATATTGAATATATTATCTCTGATATTCCTTAAAAAAAGGTTCCAATTTTATTTATAGATTAAAATAAATTTTAAAATAATTGCTACTCATCAATTAAATTACAGCAATTCAATTTTATCAATTATTAGCACTTAATTTGGATGATATAAATGGCATTTCTATATCACATTATAAAACACAATTAATAACAGATTATAAGTATAACTAAATAATTTTTTCTTCATTTATTTAGGAAGAGCAAAACTTAGTGAGAGGCAGAACTGAAGCAAAGCCAAGTTACAACCGAGCTTCATCACAGGCAAGGCCAAAACCAATTCCTCAGGAACAAGTACAACAAGCTGCTCCAGGACCAAGGAGGGGAAAACCAACATCCCAAGTATGATATGAATAAAGATATCTTAAATACATATAGACATCTTAAATGAATAATTTTTAAATTATTATGATGATATGAATTTTATAATAATTAGAGTCCGAATTTTAGTGCAATTGTATCTTTTAATTAGGAGACAGTAAAATGGGAATTTTGATTGGAAGAATATTTTTAAATATTCCTTTCTACATAGTACTTCACATATTTTTTTCTAAAACTTAAAATTGGAGTAGTTTTAACAAGTTGAAAAATTTGTATTCCAACCTTCTTAATAGGAATACAGAATCATTTAATATAATTAGTTCTTCATAAAACTCTTCAATTATGGAATTTTTTAAAGGTTTTTAGTGAATGTAGTTTTTTATGTATGTTTGAAGAAATTTAAAGATTACATAGATTTTAATCTAATTAAAACAATAAAGTTGATTATTGCTGCAGTATTATGACCTAAACTACTAAAGAAATTACAACTTCACCATGGCTTATTAATGACGATAAGTGCAGTTTCCCTTGTAATATACCAGTACCAATAACATAACAGACAATTTGGTTTATTAAACAGTAATATAAAATTTTAAACTCCATCAGTAAAAAAATTTTAAACGAACAAACAAACTCTTTAATAATAAGTCATGGAACTAACCAAATACACTGACAGCTGTTATAGTTTTGTGTGTACTTCCATCTTCAACATTACCGAACAATTTATTGTAATATTATTATCTTTACATTGTACTCCTACTTGACAAATCATTATCAAGTAAATTTATTAAAATAATATTTTTCCGCATTTTTCACTCATTATGTACTTTGATGCCTGGAAGTTAAATTTCACCTCTAATCTGTCTTACTTATAAGAAGCACCATGGAATCAACAATTAATTTCTTCACATGTTGGTCACCAAATAGATGACATCATTGATGCGTGTGATTTAGTTTTATTTTTTGGATGAATTTTTGAAAGATGATATTATTTTTAATTTGTTATATAAATAACTTCTACAAAGTATAATTCAAAGTAAATGGTTCTACAATATTCAATTATTATTTAAATATTTATTTCTGAAAAATATACTTAAACATTATTTTAAATTTATTTGCTTCAGGTAATTAAAAAATACAGAGAAGACAATCCCGATGGCAGTATTACTTGGGGATTCGAAAATGATGATGGCACATTCAAAGAAGAGACAATTGGAACAGATTGTGTAACTTATGGCAAATATGGGTGAGGATTTATAACTTTTTTATTATATGGACCATTTGTATCCAATGGAGTTAAACCTTAAAAACCCTCATTACACTGGTTCAAGTTAACTTTTATTTAGTAGCGGCTGGCTCCACAGAATGAAAACTTGACTTCCTCTCCTCTTCCCTATGATGGTTAGAATAGAGTGGTAACATGTAGAAAGTCTCCCTCCATATGCCAAAAATGTCCAGTAAAAGGTTAAAAAAAGCTTCATTTTTTGAAAAATAAATTTTAATGTTAGGGGAACAACCATAACAGATATCTAATACATTATTATAATAATTCAGATATTTTGTAATTAACTTTTTGTTTTCTTTTTTATTTAGTCAGTTTTTTAATTAATATTTTTTTTCTCTGTATATAAGTTATAATTAAGTGTGGCCATACTGTTTTATGGGCAATAAATGTTATTATAAAATTAAAATTACCATTTTAATTGTTCTAAAGGGGCTTAGTCCCAGAATAATAAACTATTTTTTATTTCATTTCTTTAACTCAAACAATCAAAACAATTAAAATATAAACATACATAATTGAACACTATTATCTGCTATGAATTAATTCCTCTCATGAAAGTATAATAATTCTATCACTGGAAAAAGTAAGATTAGTTAAATATCAATAAATTGCAGAAAAACCAATCAGAGGCTGTGGAGGCTGACTAAATTGAGATACAAACTTTGCACTCTTGAGTCAAAAACAGTGTTGGTTCAAATCTGGTCTGGGCTGGTTGATTTTTATTTCATGGCAGACCCCCAGAATAAGTCTCAACTTTAACCTGAGACAATCTGGTATCCTGTCTTCCCTGTTTCAACTTGGAGAACCTGAGAATGTGATAACCCTCTACCCTGCCCCCCCCCAAAAAAAATGTCATATTTTTTTACATTAGTAAATGCTATACTGTCTAAAGGACATAATTGTACTAATAAACTGATTTCCATGATCTCTATATATAAATTTAGCCTTTTGAACCTTCTTCTTTATTTCTTAATAAAAATAATGGATAAATTAATTATTTATATAACAAATATTATAAAATATAACTCTGATCAATTTCTTTCAGGTACTATGACCCTGATGGAGTAAGGCGTGAATACACTTATTCTTCAGGAATACCCTGTGAAAAGCGAGACCAAGATTCGATAGTAGGAGCTACAAATGAAGGATATATTGACTACACCAACAATAAATATGTTCTACCAAATGGACAAGAAGTAGCACTGGACAATATGGGTAAAAACAAAGCAAGGCGGCCAGTTTATAGAAATTAAGTAATATCTAAGAAAACAATTGTAAATACAGGACATAAATTTAAAATTCAGTTGGAAACTGTACAAATGTATCGAATCTTTTCCACAAGCTAATTTATGACAAGTAATTAAAATTAGGTCTACAAAACCATAATTTTAGCTTAAGTTGTATAATTGTTAATGCATTATATAAAAATTTTAAAAAGTGCAATGCATTTATAATTTAAACAAAAGACTGGTAGTGTTCTGTAACAAGCAAGTTAAGATTAATATAATGAGTACTTTTTTAAGAGCTTTATTGATCCTAACTCTTTTCAGTAATTAATTCAAAAGCATATTGAAACTTTATAGATAGATTAAAAATATCTATGATTGATTTGTAATACAGTAAATACCAGAAAGCAAAAAAAAAAATTAGCATTGGTAATTGTTTATACACATTCCACTCAATTCTGAAACAAGGAAGTTAACTTAAACAATAAAGAATTAGCAAATATAGTAATTGACGTAAAATATAGTATATTGTTACAGATAAATGTGTAAAAATAGAGAAAAAAAAAAATTAAAAATGAGTGTTTCTCTTACTCAATTATAGATTTTCTACTGAAATATTTTAAAAGTCAGTAAATTGCACTATCATTCTTAATTTTTTTTTAATCATAAGATTGTTTCCTGATAATTATGTTGTAATAATTTGTTTCCAATAGATTTCAAAAAAACCTAAGCATACTTTTGTAACAGTATTTTGTGTAATAAAACATTGAATAAATAATAGGTTCAAATAAATATTTTGTTTTTATCCTATTCTTTATTTTTTTTTTCCTATCTCCTAATTTAATTTATTAAGCTAATACAATATACACAGAGGAAAGTCTACATATTTACAGTGCCCTTCCTTTAAAATAAGAAATAATATCAGCAAAAAATACTTAATGCTTTAATATCCCAGGTCCCAAGTATTTTTTTTTCCTTTTCTCCTTTTTGTTTCTATTGGCTCTAAATTACACACAGATATGAATTTTACACACAAAAGAAAATTAATGCATTTTACATGTGACAGTAGGCTACTGACACACTATATTGAAATCTGGTTCATGGCTATAATTTACAATACTTTCTCTAAAAATAAATGTGTTTAGGTACAATGCATATTTAACTTAAATAAAATGTGAATGTAGTGTTTTAATTACAACACAAGTAAAACAAATAGTAAATCATAGAAGTAACTGAAACTTCAGAATACTTTCAACAAAATGGTTAAACAAGTATGATTTTAGTAACAGTTCAATTCTTATTTATTTTATGATTAAACAATAGTTTAAATGAAGCTATGGAATAATAATATGATAATAGTAGTAAGACTGAAATAGTTTAAGATATCCACCATATTTCTGTTTCTAAACTCTCAAAGGTGTATCACCTGCAGGTGACAATAGAGGCTAGAAGGTTAATATGTTCAGGGCTGTTTGTGAGTAAGCTCGGACAAATGGTATGAATCAGCACCACTATGTTTTTACAGATTGCTTTGTTATTTGTGTAAAAGTATGATGTAGGAGAGTTAAAGGTAAAAGACAAAGTAATAAAAATTAATTAATGGTACCACAAATTTGTAGTACTATTTATAATGATCAACAATGATGCATACTTAGATACTAATAGCAGAGATCAAGGTTTAAAATAGGTTCTTAAGGACCTTGCTATTAGAAAGCAGTCGATTTATTATTAACAAATTATGGATCCAGATGTGATAAAAAAATATACAAAAATAACAAACCACCACCAAAAACTTTATTAATTTATTTTCATCAAAGCACAACATTTGGGCTATCTACAGCCATTTTTAAGTCTATTAAGCATCATTTAAATCTACACCGTTTTATTTAAACTCATCTAAGATAAACTTTGTTGATATTTCATTTCTTCCTTTGGTAAATAACCATGGTAGTAGAGTCATACCACTGAATTGAATAGATACAGAATTGTAGCCTAAATTGGTTTATTTTATCTATAAAACAAGCAAGGCATTGGAAGTAGGAAATATGGCTTGAGAATTAAAGAAAGAATAAATAAAAACACATAAAAAAAATTTATTATGGCAGTATATAAAATTAAAAATAAATCATGGTCCATTAGATTAATGAGAGTGAGAGAATTAAAACAGTAGAGCACTGGTTTACTAAGCTAAATGAACTTGGTTTAAACTCTGACCTGACATAATGGCAATTTCTTCACATAAAAGATGAGTGGCGGATCATGAGTAAATAAGGCTAGGCATCAGTAATCTCAAGAATATCATAAGGTAGAAAATGATATCTCTCGACAGTTCCTGGATCATTTAAAGTTTTTATGGCTTCATCAGTACTTATTTATTCAAGTTAGTTTAGTAAACCACAACTTAATTTAGTTCATGAACTAAACGTGGTAATATCAGATTTTTTTTTTTTTTTAAATGAACAAAAACAGAGTAATTGACAGAATAAAAAATAAAACAATGCAGAATTGACAAAAAAATACAAAAACTTTTTTGTTCTAAATATTTATTTATAAGTATAACAGTAAAAAAAAAAATTTTCTTTGTTCTAAGCCATTCCCTAGGGACCTAAAACGTACTATATTAATAAACATAAACATAATATTTTAAATAAATATTAAATTGATACTTCTGAATAATTTTACAATCAAATACACAAGATCACTATTAAATTTTTCTCGATAAGTTTCTATACATAAAATTAATAATAAATGATTGGAGGACGTGATCCCGTACACAGTTAGAATAAATTACATAAGGACATGTCACAATGATTCTAACTGTAACCTGCCCTTGTTAAGCCTCCCTCAGTATTGCCTGCCTCCACCTCCACGCCTCATCATATTCGGTGTAACTCTAGATGGTGGTGTGATACATACGTCAATAAACTCCCCAATGTTGAACCTAAAAAACCAAGGATTAAATTAATATAATATTTAATAAAAAATACAAACATTTAAGCTTAAAATATATATGAAGCATGTCTACACTTAAGCCATCAGCAAATTTTACAAAAACAATTACAGGAGACTAAACACCTAGGATCCCAGATCAAAGTCTGGATGTGGCTGAGAATTGATTAATTCAATTATAGTAGCCACACATTATCTGTGAGGTTGAAAGACCACCCTAGGATACACACAGCCTCTATAAAATGAGTTATTTACTCTTGCTGCGTTAGAAAAAAAAGAAAAACCTGGTGGTTATGTGAGGATATTTATATCCATGCCCTTGTACCAGTTTATATTTATCAAAAAAACAGAATATCTCCTTCCCCAACTATGAAGCTTTATAAGTGAGTTAAAGAATAATACTCTATCACCACTGTAGTGGTATCAATATTTTCAAAAACACCAATGCTGTTCAAAACATTAAACCCGGCCCTATCCTCCCATCATATTTTCAAGCATAAAATTATACAAAACTAACTCACTGCCTCCCCCACTTGAGGCATTTGTGAAGTCCACAAGCCAATGGGTGGCAATCATAAAATAGGCGTGGGAGTGACAAACCGGCCCTACGAAAAAACCACATCAAGAAACACGCGATGTATGAGGAAATACATCACGCAAGGACTTGGACCTCTATGGTCTGTCACCCAATAATAATAATAATAATAATAATAAAAATTACTACCTGAGGGAAGCGAGAGTTCTATTGTCACTTGGGCTTGATTGGCCAGTAACTGTTGTCCCTATGTGCCGAAACCTGTACCCTGGGGTAGCCTGATGAGGATAAACCAAAGAAAAATCAAACATCGTTCCTCTTGCTCTTGCATCCTCATTCACTTCTTTAACAAGTCCAGTTATTTCACGTAATGTAGCATCTAACCTGCAACAAAATATAAAATAAGAAACCTGAGTCTAGAACCACATTAAACATTGATAAATAGCCTAACACATATCTCCTCTCAAGTTATTAAGTTACCTTCAAAGAAAAAATGAATAATTTTTTTAAAAATTAAATTTAGTTTAATTTTAGGTCTCACAGCTAAATCCTAAATTTGAAGTCTTCACTTGAAAGTACAATAAAATTAACATGCCCTATATAGATGCCAGTAGATTATTAAATGGCTTACACTTTTATTGAGTGTTAAGACTAGCACTTAAAAGACCCTTGTCTAATTAAAACATCTGTTCAGTTATTCACTAATGTGATCAGAGTGCCATCTTCATCAAAAAGAAATATGGGACGAAAGATAGTTAAATTTAATAATTTGCACAGTAGGGTAATACAAAAATATTGTCTATTAAAAAAAGACACTTATAATTTTTAAGGAATTAAAAGTAGTTCTTAACACAATTTAGAAAAAAAAAATGTAAAAACCAGCATTCATCCAGGTGCCTCATACAGTTCACCAGCCTGGTCCAGCCTTCATGGTATCTCTCAAACCCGACCAGATTAAAAAAAAATTCTTTGAGGCCAAAACAGAAAGGATCACAAAAATACAGGACAAACTACGTCCCATAATGGGTGATGGTGGGACGCAGGACAGTCATGATATGAGATAGTCCCAGAACAGGTGGCAACCCCAAATGTGTCCCTCACCAAAGACTCCCTTGTTCTGTAGATATGTGGACAATACTCTCGTGACATAAAAAATCTATCAAGACATTAATTATATAAATAATTAAATCATTATACAAGACAATGGCTTACTTATAACTTTTTTTATAACTGAAGCTATTTATAAGAACTCAGGTAAAAAGCAAATACAAGAATTGAAAAAGTAATAAAAATATACCAGCCTTCAATGAGAAAAAAAATATATAAATAAATATATTCTGCAAAGTCAAAAATAAAGGTTTTGTTAAAACAGTTAAGACAACTTAATGTTTTGATTGAGAAAAATCAGATCAGATACTGAATAATATGAAAAGAAATTAAATACAACAAAGGATGATCCACATCAGACCAGGTAAGTTGAATTAATGGTAATTTTTAATAATGTATTTAACCAAAATTATTGTAATTAATGATCAAACAAGTATTAAAGAAGTACTAAGGTAATTGGACATACATATAAGTAAATTTTGATACTAAAAATTGGTCACAAATTAGTAGTGCATGGTATAGCCGTGGATTTATTTTTAGTGATATATTCTGAGGATGAGCGAACAACCCAAAATGTCAAAATTATTGTAACATCAAGACAATCAGGTTATAAACCACTGATGTAAGGTTTTCCAAACTAGGGTAATCTTTAAAGATAAAAACTAATACAATATACTACACAAATAATTGTACTAAGAAGGAGATTCAATCTAATTAGGAGATCCATTGTTTGATGTTTAATTTGTAGTTCTAACCCAAATCAACATTATACATACAAAGCTGTTTATTAGTAATATATAAACAAACAAAAATACCCGTAAAGTAAAAATGAATCAGCTTAGTATTTAATTTGCCTACAATGGGTTATTTCTTGAGTTTTCTACAAGAATAAACTCATTTAATGAATCTTAAATTAAGTTCTTACCAGGTATAAATCTGAAGTTCATTAGAAGGCACTTTACCACCCCTGTAATCAGCAGGACTATTGTGTCTTCCCGTACAACAAAAAACTCTTAGGAGAAGAGGGCAGGTCTGAATAAAAGAGAGATAATGGTTAGTTAGGAAGGGATACAATTATTAATTCATTTTGAAAAAAAAACTAAAATCGAAATTTAAAAATACCTTCTCTCGATCAACGGGTTTGTCCTGCTCATTGAACCTTTCTTCAACCCGAACAAGCGACTCTAATGGAGCTGAAGTCATATTCTAAAACTTATTCACACACCACAACACAGTAGACTTGAAAGTAAACAGTTGAATGAAACCAATGTGTATAGACTCTCTATACAAAGAGATACACAAAATCTCTTTAAATAGCTCACTACTTAAAGAACAATATGGCCATCTTATCCATGACGTAGCCTATCTCTTTGGACTTACAAGATCAACTAATAATTTTTCTTTTAGAATTCACAAAACTATCTTTTGATATAACGAATAGTAAAATTTAAGAATAATTGTTAGTAATTTTAAGACTAGGCATCAATAACGGGCTAAATGCCAAACAAAAGTTAACATTGCTTTGGACCCAAAAAGCTGCTAAATACTGGTACCATTTCCAAATACCGTTTACTAACATAGATACTATTAATGCCACAATCATTAACAGTAACTATGATTGTGAAATTTAGCACACTTTTTGTGTTGTTGCAAGTGGAATTTAGTTTGGTTTTCGGGCTAAATCAAAGTTTTTTTTACTTGGCCAGCTATTGATATTCAGTTTTCGTTCAAATTTTTTCTATACTGTAAAAATAATACCGTTGGTTTAAACATGCATTGCCAACTTTATCTTTCCTTTAACGCTATTAGGGTGAATTCCGCAAAGATGGACGCTCTTATGATGTCATACCAGCAAGGGCAGAGTCCTCCGCTCACGAACTTCACTCTGGACAGTGAGTGCCAGCGTATCTCTAACTTGATCGGATTCACATTAGATAGGCATTTGACTACCTTCAGTCACCTAACGGAGAGGCCCTTGCAGGCTCGAGAGAAGTCTCTCAGACTATAATATGTTTTTACATCGCCGAAGCTCTCATTGCAGCTTAAACTGTAAATTTTTGAGGCCATGATAAGGCTACTATGCCCCCAGGAGTATTACTTCTGAGATACCTCAATAGATTCACGCTGATATATTTTGATTTTCGTATTTATACACTTTAATTCAAAGTTCATTTAATTTGTGGGAACTTAAATTTTTACAACTGGACAGGGTGCAGCCCAACACGGGCAGAGCACCTTATTGATATGACCGTACCTTCATCAGCATTTTTTATTCTTTATGACCCCCTTCTTGGTCCTTTTTGATATAGGGGGGGGAGGTTATCTAGAAGGAAGTAACTAGTCTATTCTAACCAGAGTGGGGGAAGTCAAGTTTCCATTTTGTGGGACCACCACAGACCCGTAAATCGACCCCGAGACAGGATTCGAACCAGTGCCACTGCAGTCACGAGTTCCAGGTCTAACTCCCTTGCCTGCCAACCATGGTCCTCTTCCAGAATACACTAGCCCCCTTCCACAGTTTACATCTGCCTACTTCTGGTGGCTTCATAATACTGGGGAGGCGAGCACTTCCCAATGTTAAATGCATTCTTCCTAACCTCCCAATCTTGCATGAATGGTAAGGAAGAACATTTTCAGAATAATACCCTTTTGGCTCACCTGCCACTGCCCATTCTACTCCTCCAAGTTCTCTTGCGGCATCTTCTAAAGGTTTGGGATCTTACTTAGCCTGTACCGGAGTTCCTCTAGTAGCGCAGCCAGTCCCTACCTCTTCACTTCTTATTTAATGAAATCCTCCTTGAGGATGAGGTCCTGGGATAGCACTTGGTACCCTCCATCTTGTAATTACCCCAGCATCTCATGTACCAGTTTTCATAGGACCTATGATACTAGCATTCCTCTTACTGAAGAAACTACTTAAGAGGGAATATAGTTCGATGGAATGTCTAACTCCTGCAGTATGCACCACAACCATATAATGTCAAAGACAAAGGATATGTTGAACAAGATCAGGAGATTCTTCTTCGCCCTCTTTCAAATCCTCAGACACTCTCAAACAGGCCATCTATAGTAAATTTGACAGGGATCAAGCAAAACTGTTGTGCATGCCTCACAGCATTGAGGATCGGTTTAAGGCTACCATGTGTTTCAGGAACTTGCAGAGGACTGGGAGGGAGTAATATTGGCCAATAGGCCTTTGGTGATTCCTTATCCTTCCCTCCTCTTTTGTAGAGCAATGTCATATCTGCTATCCTCCACTTGCTTGGAAAATGCCCATAATCGAAGTACCTAATTTTATAATGTGATGCAAATCCCTGAAATTTGTTTAAATGGATTAAAAACTGGATTAAGAATTAGAGAAATTTAGATTCACTAAGATTATTATGCCATGGAAACAGAATGACAGTGAAACAGCTATCAAACAACGTAATTCAAGTAAAAATCATGTCAGGAAAAGAAAAAGGATATCAAGTATTTATTTTAAGGATTCCACTCAAATCTACAGAACTTCATTTTAAATTCAAAACACTCTAGTTTCCAGGAAAATTAGGATTTAGTTTCACTTATACAAGCAATGAGGACAAATGTTAAGATGTGATATTAATTTAAAATAATTATGTTTTTCTGATGTCAAAAGTAGCTTTTTCTCTTGAGAAAAAAACCGAAAGAATTCACGAACCCACTCAGTAAATAAATAGTGAATATAGTTCCTTTTATAAGTTTTGTAATTTAAAAAAAAACTGAGTTTTCTTTCATTCTCGAAATGAAATGCAACTAACTATATCAAGAAAAGAATAAGTTTAGCAATATAATTTCTATGTATTTATTATACAGTATATGTAGCAAATTATTTATTTAGTTTTATTCACAATAGACAAAAACTTGACACCTATTCAAACAAGGTACGAGAAAATCCAGTTAGTATTATCAATTCAAATACCTTACTTTTTAGAAATCAAAACAAAAGTGAAAAGTATATAACAATATATTTGCATCATTCATTAAAATTAAATGTAAAATCTCTAGTAAATTATATACAATCAATATATATCTTATAATATATAATCATATCTTAAAAATAAATAGCTACTGGAAAAAATTTACAAACAAAATTTACACTTCAATACATTCATTACATCATAAAATCTTTAACGATTTCTGGAATGGTTCAAAAATACACTGTTCTAATAATGTATGTACATGAAAAAAAGAAAAAGAATAAATAATATGAATTATATAAAAAGATTTATTCTAAAACTACTATGTACAAACAACAAAGAAAAAATATAAAAAAGAAATGTACAAGAAGCATAAGGTAAACACCTCGTGTTTTATGCTCTCTAATTATTCATATGATTCCACACAACTATGGCAAAGGAGGTAAAAGTGAACATAGAGAACAGGTACATGTGAACTTATCTAAACCTCCTTCATAGTTTTTTCAATGCAAAATTACATAAATAATACAAATAATACATCTTTATACAAATTCTGTTTTCAAATAAAATAATGTACATCCACTGTTTCCAATGAAAAAATGAAACAGAATTAATAAAATACATATTTTACAAATCATTATCACCTGATTTGTCAACTTAAAAATAAAACATGCAATTGTACAAGTAAGACAATTATACATCTGATAGAAGAGCTAAATTGATCTCTTTCACCATCTTAAATCTATTCAAAGCACGCTCGACGACTTCAGGATGGACTGGGGAAGTAGAGTACCAAATGGGCGAATCAGGAACACAGGACCTTTCCGGATTCAAATAAAACACATCATTTCTTGACTTCATACTTTCAGGACTGAAAAACAAAATACTTCAATAATTTGAGGATAATTGATCAACATTTGATAGTATAACAATTAATGTAGATGTACTTAGAGGGTATGGTCAGAAATTAAACACAGTAAATAATTTTTAGGAAACCCTCATTTCAGCCTGCTCTGTACACCTACAAGAAAGACAATAAAACACTGTATCTTTGTCAATATTCATCCTAAAAATATTTTTTTCTTCTATTGTTTAACACTGTAGAAAATTTAATTATCTTCCAAATGAGCTTCTGGAATGTTAAAATAAGATACATAGTTTTGGAATTATTTCTATTCAATAAAAAGTTAATAAATTTCCATGGGAACTACCACAAAATAATTTATACTATAAGTATATTAATGCTTAAAGGATCCCAACTTCAATACACCAGCTTTGCTAATTCTGATCCAACGAGGATAATTTTAAATAGATAACCAAAAAATGTATACATTTTGAGTATAGTGAAAATCATTTTTTTATCTTGTATAACTTTTTTTAAAAATTTATTCTATATATAGATAAAATGAATGGTTTTATGGAAAAAATTCAGGAATTTGATTAAAATCATCAAAGCTATTTTGACACTATATTCAACATAAAAACACGTTTTTCGGCAAATATGCAGTAACTATGGCAGGGTATCTTGGTTGGTCCACCAATTCAAGAGATAATATTTAAATTTTTTTCTATCATGATTTATAACTTTCAATGATGAAAACCTTTTTAATCGACCAAAAAAAAAAAAAAAACTCCTAACCACCCAACAAAATTTGAGGGTCTTTCTTTTAAGGTTTTGGGATAGTGATTCTAAAAGCCTTAATACATTCCCCCATTTCGTAAATTAATGATATACAGGCCTATAATTGGCTGCCATGATGATACGAAATGGAGTAAAAAAAATTTCTTTTTTAGTTCAATTTTTGGATTCCACTTATATTGGAACAAACAATCACAATTATGAGGGGGAGGAAAAAAATTTTTCCCAGGTCAATTAAAAAAGGTTCATTTCAAAAATAATAAATGAAAAATATTATTTCATTATAAAAAGAAAAAAAGTTCTACCTACCATTTAGATAAATAGAACTCATACAACTGTACAGGACACCTGTAAGGATCAGCCTCGTTAGCCTCTTGTTCATACACTTTTTTCTTTTTTGAATTTGGTGCATCTATAAATTAACAAATAAAACAAAATAATTAAACAATATATTAAACACTATAGATTGAAACAGTATATTAAAAAAAACATATTAATAGGTCTAAAAAGATGATGGTGTTAGAAAGACAGTGGAATAAGTCAATTTTGAATTCTAGTGAAAAATTGGAATATATATAAATTTACTTATATGACATATACATACATCATTCAAGTAAGCGGTTCTCAAGTTATAAGCATAGAAAAAATATTACTTATTTTTAATATTAACAAAACATAAACAAAACAATTTTCAGGACTTAGAAAAAGAAAAAAAACAAAACAAATCATATTGTTGGACTAACTTTGAATGGTTTTTGGAAACGACTCAATTAATGTATGTAATACATTAATTTAATGTTAGAGTTGGATAAAAATCTGAAACATATCTCTGCACCATTCCAAAGAAGAACACACTATTCAAGTTTTAATACTCCATATAGACATTGAAATTAATACACATCTAAAAAATACAATCATTGTTATTATTTTATCGTATACCTAAAGATGACTGAGGAGGATAAAATTTGAGAAGAACGTTTCTCGAGCTATTCGAGGGTTTGACATTGTTACTAGGTTGAGGTGTTGTATTGGGGTTCCTCTTCCAATGCTTCATAATATGTGAGAATGACAGCTGCATATGCTCCTCCACAGTCTAAAAAACAAAAGTTCACCTATCAATGACACTATGATAATTACTTAGCCGGTGCTTTCAAAATACAGGATTGGTTGTAGGAACAATATAATTTATGGAATGAAGTCAATAGAAAATTATCTATAAATAAATTTGACACAACGCCATAGTTACAGATACAGTATAAGTATTATAACTTGGATTAAGTATTGAATCACCTACTTTTCACATCATATACATAACATTTTTTAATAATACTATTTGGATAAAAATATAGATGATACTCACTGTCAGATTAAAATACTTTGTATTGAAATAGATGAGGGTCGCAAGAAGAGTAGCCGGCGAATGAGGGCCGAGCTGCTTTGATTCCCAAAGATGCTCTTCTTCAACCCTTGTAATAACATTATCACCTACAAAATTAATTTAATAAAGTATTACAAAATAACTTATATTACTTTATCAACATGAACAAATAAATCTCAGATAATTACTATTTGCAAAGGTTTGTTGAAATTTCTTGGCTTCTTCATTCAAAACATCAATAAAAGGATCAAAAAGGTTATCGGAAAATATATTATCAATCCTACCGCTTTTCTCCAAATAATACTGGATTCCTAAAAATAGAAAATTAATAAACAAATAATGAATAGAAGTATATATATAATTAAAAATAAAACGAATATGAATAAATATATCCAATAAAAATGAAATAAACAAAAGGTAACAATTCAGAAACTTCTTTCCCACCTTTCAATCATGTTACGGGGAAAGTGAGGCCTAGATTATTGATTTAGTAAAGTTTTCAACAGGACATGAACTAGTCCACCTTAAGTACCCTCCCTTACAGTGTCAATATTGAATTCTGTCAATATATTGGCTGATAAAATTGTAACAATAAGTAGTAATTACTACATATATTGTATACTGTAACAGTAATATTGAAGGCAATAAAATTGGTTAGAATCAAAATTATTTGATTTTTATAGGAGTGCCAATGATATTCAATGTGTTAATGGTATATCAGGTAACATCATCTCAGTTAAGTTGCAAGAAAGACTATAAGGACTATCAGAATTAACCTTTCAATGTTTAGATTACTTATGATTTAAAAAATAAAAATCAAACATACCTAACATTAAATAATATTTTTGATCAGGAGTATATTCTCCTTCGCCTGGAATTCGAGCATTTTGAATAAATCTTTTTAAAGCTTGTGCCAATTCACCAGGTCTCATTTCTACAAGGTCCAAACGTTCACCACTTTGGGATGCATAATGTTTCCATGCACTCACACCTAATGTTTCCTAAAAATAAAAAACAGTATGTAGGAAGTAAAACAAATATGTAGGAAAATTATGTTCATTTTTTTTGTAGATACATTCAGGTGTAACTAGGAAAAAGAATGAGTACTTTCCGATTAATGGCTCTAACAAACGCAGAAACTGTAGGGTTAAAAACATAATACTTAAAATATCTTCATAATTAAAGATCTCCCACAAAATATTTGAGTTGACCTAGAAGTTGATTTAGGACAAATAGAATACACTAAAAATTTCATAATCGGAAAATGTGGATTTGTATCTAATAAAATAAAAATAATCAGAATAAAATTAAAATTGAAGAAAGAATACCACAAAGTATTAGAATATTAATGGCTAGCTGCATCTTGCGGTTCGACAAATTTTGAATATTTGCCTGGTTTATTTATATTCAGTAGGTACATAATAACAAGTACCAAATGACCCATAATTTAAAAAAAAAATGAAGCCTTATTGAGCATGAACATAAGTAAAATGATTACATCCCTATAGAAATTTTCATTAAATAGTTACTGCTGGGCTAAGTACAATTTGGTGTAACTTTCCAACACTTAATAGTGTATGATTATTAATTAATAGTCCAAATAAGATAGTTTTGATTTGTTTGGTCAAAAATTTAATTAGCTTTGAATAAACAGCTATAAAGTTCCAGAGGTATAGTTTTCGAGTTATTTGGAAACCAAATATTAATTTCAAGAAAAGATTTTTTTTAAAAAGCTATTTAGAACAGATATTCAGTCTTAAGTATAACTACTTAAATAGTTAGTTATAACTTATAGGTAAGTCTTAAAGCACAACTACAACTTTAGAAAAATCACATTTAAAAATTTCAGCTTCATAAAAATTTTCATTATACAGTTACTGCACAATTCTCATGAGTCACAGCGTAATGCAATATAACCCAAAGCTTTCATCAATAACAACACAAAAAGAAGTTTTTAAAATCAGAAAAGCAGTTCTTCAGAATATTGTATTCAGATAAACTCTTTATCTTTATATAAGAGAATAGATAAATTACTTTGGATAAATATATATAAAGCTTACTTTTAAGGATATACTAAGTTGGGACGTAGCTAAGTGATGAACAGCACTGTCCAATATATTGTTCCTGTAATCACCTTTTCTTTTCTTTTCAGGGGGAGCATGACCATCATCAGATTCAACTTCATCACTGCTTCTTTTTTGCCCTAACCTCAAAGCTTCATCATTTTTCGGATCTGAAACCACCCATAAACAGAGATATTATAGAGTTGAAAATATAAAGGGAAAAGAAATAAATAGTGATCAGAATATGACTATGATCATGGAAACTAATATTCAAATGGAGATAGAAAGAAGAAATAAAACCATCTCAACTTAAGAGACTAGCCCTGAAGAACTTCAAATAACAAAAAAGATATAATTTATAATTGCTGGAATTTCAGTGAATGGAAAACAGTTTAAGAGATCCTGACAATAGTTTTAATTTAATTCGTAGTGTAAAAAAAGACTAACTTAAAGAAACCAAACAATCATAAAATCGCTATATTTTTATTTTAATAAAACTAAATTTAAAAAATTCAATTATATCTTCTCTATATTAAATAAAAGATCTTACCAGTATATTATCAATCAAATGATAATATTTTATAGTAGTATATTAACTTTAACACAAACAATTGAACTGCTGTCATCCGTGTCCCTATTTTCATCATAACAGCTAAAATTGAAACTATGATGTAGAACTATCATTGTTACAAATTTAGAAAAGAATTTGTACTAGAACAAAACAAAGTAGAGTAAGATCTTTGAACAGTTCTGGATAGAAAAACCAAATATGGCTGAAGATTAAACAGAAGTGACTAAATTCATTTTTACAGACCCTATCATCTGGGATCTTTACAGGATATGATAAGAAAATGCTTTTGATAATTCAAATTTGAGGAAGTATTTGTAGAAGAACTTCAAAGTTCTCTTCAAGAAAAAAAGGTTTATCACCCTTAATTATATTTTACATCAATTATTTTCGAAAACTAGCAATCTATGAAATGGAAGCAGACAGTTCTTCCCAAATGTGCAACAAATGCACTGGATGTGGGTGGCCAACGGCGCAGTCCCTGCTACTTTATGGAACACGGAATTGTCATGGCTACCCTCTCTCTCTCCAGCGTTATGGGTAGTGGGTATGCTGGGGTTTAAACAAATGTTGAGCTTCTATTGAAATAGGGAATTATAATAAGAGAAGATGGTCAGGGTGTGCGGTCAATAATGATACAAGACAAAAAATTAGATTGTAATCAAAGAAAGGAGAGACACACTTTGTTGACAGTAATCATAGTTTTTAAAGAAAAAATAAATAATTATTAAGATCTATTTTAGAAAGAAATATGGCATAAATAATATAATGTAAACATTGGTGTCAGTGAAGAATGACTAATAATATTATCACTTGAAAATCTATGGAGAAATACTTCGACAATATTACTAATTTTCATATTAATGTTTTTATAAAGGAAGTAGAGGGTATTCTCCATGAAATCAATCAAGTCAAAAATTTAAAGCACAAAGTTTGATAAACTACTAATGATACACAAAACAGGATTGGAGGTGGAGAGACATTATATCCCTAATAGAAAAAAATACATCACACCAACTTATTTACTGACCAGCTGAATTGCTTTCCTCAGATTCCATAGATTTCTTTTGACCTTCAGCCATTTCAGCCATCATAAGAAGTTCTGCTTCATAGGGATTTCCGGGCATCTTGTCTTGTATTTTCTACACAAACAGATAGAAAACATTTGATTTACAATACAAAATGGTATAATAGGTTTGGCAGGCAAAAAAAATTATCAACATTGGCTAATGAACTATGACTAAATGAAGAATATATCTCATACCAGCTCGCTGAGAGCAGCCGATGTAAACTACGATTAATTAAAATATCTTGAAAATCTCCTAAATCTATTGTCTTCTTAAATTTAAAAAGAAAAATGGTAAAAGAGTTATAATATGAGTTTTGAAAGTAAACATTTAAACAACATATCAAAGAAATTTAAAATCATAATCATTTTCAGCAAGTGCCTGTAAGTAACTTGTCATAACAGCATACTGTTAACGAAGTTCTTTTACATTGAAGTTCTCAACAGGTTAAATCTTTTAAATGTTTTGCTAAGCAAAAACTCCCTACGAAATTTATGAATCTAAATAAATATAGACTGCAAGTTCTTATCCGACAAACTCAATATGTTCATTCGAAAAATACTTGTTGGTACGATTCCAAACAGGTTTATTGTCGACTATAGATCGGCATTGATTTAAACCCTTTTCATTGTGAAAAGAAACTAAATAAAGATGTGGACAGAGTGAATTAAAATACAACGAACACAATTAGAGTCGCTAGGTCGTAAAACAAGGTAACTGAAATATTTTGTTAATTGAAGTTTTGTTTTTCATGGCTAATTCGTGTATTGGTTAAAGAATCTTTAGAAACTATGTTAGCTTAAGAGAATAATGTCGATATTCTGTTGAACTTCTGGTATTTGACAACTAATTGAAGATAAAACATCGTAATCAACAATTTAACATTGTAATGTTTGCAGCTATGTTTGACGAACTTTTCTGCTGGCAGTTCAAAACACGCTTGCCCAAATTCCCTTTAATTTGAGAAAAAATTCGAAACTCCGCGGTTCAATCACAAATTCAGGGCAACTTATACCAGCCAATCCAAATAACACATAAGCTTGGGTTGACAGGCAAATGCGTAGCACCCCCTAACCACCAATAACATTATCTATTTATATGGTATTTGGTTACATTACCTATTTATTTGGTAATCATTTCAATATGTAGGTATTGAAAAATGCCTAGGTCAGTTTAACTTCAGCACTTACAGCGTAAGTATGTAAAAGTTCGAGAAAAAACTGAATTACTTTTAAATATAAGAAGATGGCCAGGGTTTTTTTTTTTACCACAACCTTGAACAAATAGTTTATAACTATTTTAATGTCCGACGTTTCGCCCCACTTTGCAGGGCTTCATCAGGGCTAAAAAGATACAAAAAACTGAGAATATTACTACAATAAGGTAATTTAAGCTAGGATAAATATTATGTAAAAATAAAGTGATAAGAAACTTCATATAAATAAAAGGTAGGAAGACATAAAATAGTATAAATATAAAATAAACTTGAATAACAATAAGATTAAAAAATAAGTAACAATGGTGAGAGTAAAATGTTTTAAAAAATACGTAAAATATACATTTAAAAAAAGTACAGGAGACGTACATAAAACAAAAACAATACGGAAAAAAAGAAGAAAGTAGAGATTAAATAAACGTCTTGAAAGAATAAATATAAATAAAAATAATAATAATGATATTAAATAAGCAAAGAGCAAATCAGGACCACCTAGGTGGTATAATAATATCATCATTATTATTATTATTATTACATTATATTTTATATTATTATTAATATTTTTACTCTTACCATTGTTACTTATTTTTTATTCTTATCATTGTTTATTCAAGTTTATTTTATATTGATACTATTTTATGTGTTCCTTCCTTTTATTTATATGTAATTTCTTATCACTTTATTTTTACATATTATTTATCCTAGCTTAAATTACCTTATTGTATCTTTTTAGCCCTGCAAAGTGGGCATTGAAGTAGTTATAAACTATTTGTTCTTTTTTTGACCGCAGCCCTGACCATCTTCTTATATTTAAATTTTTATGGTCAACTATATATATACATATAAATTACTTTTATACTTTAAAAACAATAAAATAGGTATTATTCTACGTCAGTTGAAAATAAAATTTACAGGATGAGCCCGAGTTTGGAATATGTGTGTGTCAAAAAAACAAAAAACTTGCGCACATGCAGAAGAAAAGAGTGGATGGAATTTGATAAAAATTACAGTGAGCCATTTTCAAACTAATTTCCAATGTTTTGTTTATTTAATCCTACCTCGACAGGGTGCTCAGGACGGCATGCAGGGTGATTATCCTGTTGGTTACTACAGGTAACTTATTTTGACTCAGAATGGGGAGGTCAAGATTCATTTCGTGGGTCCAGTAGAAATAAAAGTGTCTACAACTTCTCGAAATAGAGGAGTCAAGGAAAACACAAAATTAAAGTAGCAAATGGAATTGTACATAAGTAATACTGGATCCATTTTATACTGATTCTTAACTTTAAACCACACTGGACGAGCAGTTTTCGAAGATATTAACATGATTTACGGAACTTACAATAATGTACGCTTAAAGATGTCATTCGGCTAAATTGATATAGAATGATAAGACAATGGCTCGGATCTCTGCATAGACAGCGGTGCTGCCGATTCGGGTATTTCTCGGCTTAGTGGGTAGTTGTCAGGGATTGGGGATTTGGAGTAAAATGGCTGTAGGTTATAGGTAAGAACTGTAGAGCGGTGCCGCACTTGTCCCTGACCTAGTTTTTTTTTAGTTAACCCTTGCACATTTTTTTTATTAATAATAAGTTATTTTTCCTTAGATATTGAGTTTTAGAACATAGGCGTACCTAGGCCATTTGGAGACCTTGACGTATTTATTTTTGGGGCCCAGAATAGATGAAGCATGGGATGAATTTTTGGGCTTTGGTTGAATTTGTTTTTGCGGCTTGGGTCGGATTAATATTTGGAGTCCGGGGAGGCTACAATTTCATTACATGGGAAAATTTGTTCCGGAGGTCCGTGGTGGATTGGTTTTGGGGGTCCGAAGCGGATTATTTTTGGGCTCGGGGCTAATACAATCTTATGTTTTCCCAAAACATATACAACTCAGTTTTCCCTCCTGTCGTCACTATACTTGGTAAGATTGGTGTGTTGGGATAGTTCTCAGTCAAAGCGTAGACATGTAGCAGTTGATGCGACTGTTGGTCCACAGAATAACCTTCCAGACCCAAAGCGACATAACTGTCGACAGTAAACTCTTAAACAGTTACACCATGGTAGTGATTACAACTTTTGCTGAAACAACTGAAACTGTACAATAGTTCACAGTCAAGGGAAATACATGTTGCTTCACTGTCATTAATTGTACTACCAACTATCACGGCAGAGCTAGTACGATGGTACAATCATGACTGTAACAATCTTAGTCGCAGTTGTAACGTCACCGATTCTACAAGAGGGGGTATCTTTTGGTCACTCTCACCCTTAATACCTTCTTGCTTGCACATGAATGGTACGATACTAAAGTATTATAACTAAGTATCGCTACAAGATAGTATGGGATGAAAAGTATCGATTCAAGTATAAATACTCGAAAAAGTCGCTGAGCTAAAGACGATAAAATTAAAAAAGTATCGATACTAGGATTCTACAGGTATGCAATAAATCAGAAGCTTTGATACTCAAAAACAGTTACCCGAAGATTTTTAAATTTAGACCAAAACTTATTATGATATAGACGTTTTAAAGTCACTATATTGAATTTCTGGACAGAGTTGGTAAAAATCATTGTTCTAGCACAATTGATCAGTTGATTTGGACCACATTCAGGGACCAACTTTAGTAATGCTAGAGGCTTATTGGAGTTAGACTTTCATGTTCCTTAATTAATAGATACATTTGGATAGGAAGCTATTAATAAATTTTTCATATTTCATCTACATCTATTTATAATGCTTTAAATATATTTCTTCATATAATAGTTCACCTCATGAATTTTTAAGTAATTGATTTTACCATTTTAAAAGAAAAACATTTATTTCGAGGATTTGTGAGAATAATATATTCTTGATTATTTACAATTTAAATAATTATAACATTTAATAGTAATTTAAGTTTTTTTTCCTAGAAAAATTAATTCAGTTGAGAGTTGAGAGTAAAAAGTATCAAATTTCTGAAAGTTTAAGGCTAAAATCAGCCAAGAATAGTTTTAATTACTCAAAATTTGGTTATGCACAGATAACATTCACTATCACAACTTCATTATTTCCACCTGAAAAAAAGGATATCTACTAGAAGGGATGGCATATATCTATGGCATCAGCAATGGATGGATTACAAAATTTTCTTCTTCATTTCTTTCATTAATTAGCATAAATCAATAATTCGTTCAATTTTTTTATATACATATAACTTTATTCTTTTTTACACCCTCATGACCATTTCTGGCATATGGTGTTGTTAGCCTACAGTTTATTCCATCCAGGTGGGAAGGTATGGGTACTAACCTGCTAGAAATTTGAGATGAGAAGGGGGTTCCTTTAAACTCTGCATGCTCAGGGGGTTGTTTGGACAGTTTTTGTAACAATATTCTCACCATTGTACCCCAACCTTAACTGAAAAGTACCTATTGGATGTTGAGCTAGTGAAAGTCGAGAACTATCAAAAACCATTGACGACTAAAAGTGAGATCAGTGGATTTTACTTGTTTTGTTTTTTAACTTCACAAAGTATATAATATTTTGTTAGAAAAAAACTTTAATAAGCAAAAGCTTTTCAAGCTTAACAGCCTACTTACTTTGATTATAATTACTTTTAATTTCTTTCATACAAGAATACATTTCTTTTAAATAGTAATCAATTAAACAATAATTAATTAAATTGTTTAATATTGAGCTAATTAATAATTTAATTTCCTAATCTCATATTCATTATCTTTTCTTGCCAATCAAGTTCATGCACTTTCTTTTACTCTTTGTCACAATAAATAGTACATTTGTACTTATACTTCATCTGGTCCAGTCCAGTTCAGTTATATACTTATATTTGTATTTTAAAATGTCAACATTAATGAAAGTTTTGATTTTATAAGTATTAAGTACTTTAAAAAAGAGTTTAATAACTCATTCACCTGGCTTCATCTAAAGCTCAAGTTGAAAAAGTTTGACAGAAAACATGAAAAAAAAAAATTATATATACAGATAATTGACTATCTTCATATTTGAAAAAAAAAAACTATATGTAATAAAAAACATGAGCATTGTCACAAAGTGTCAGTCCAGAGGGCACAGCAGCTGACCTACATCCAAGCCTTCACTATTCAGTTTCTAAAGAACTAAGTACCATTAATCCAATAAATAATATTAATACAACATACCTTTATATCTGCCATTATTTCTTCAGCGGTTCCTCTAGTAGTTGGTATGATAATAGGTACTGGTATGGGTACAGGAAAAGGAAACGGAGTTGGCACAGGCAGGGAGTACATGGCTAATGGCACGGGAATGAAAATAGGAACTGGAACTGGTATGAGCACTGGCCCCTTTTCTTCTACTTCATCTGAAATTAAAATAGAGCTATATAGATTATTAAGTAGAAATGCAAGAATAAGAGATTGATTTATTTATATTTTAGAAAGTACATACAAATATTTGTAATGACATTAAAACATTGAATTTAATATCAAATAAACTATAAAGAAAAAATTGAACAATAGAGATTCAGATGATATGAAGCCATTCTGCTTCTTCTTAAAGCAAAGAAAATTTAATATTGAATAAAAAATATGGATACATGAAATGTTTAGATCCCTAAAATATAAAATAAATAAATCAGAAACAATAGGAAACCATGTTAAATAAACATTAGTTTTACCGGTTTGAGAACTTCTTGTGGATCGATATGGTTTAGTCAGAACTGCTTTGTTTGCTGTTCGGCAAGAAACTTGAATCTTGGCATTTTTAACATCTGGGTTTATAGCAGAAAGGGTCAATACATTGGGGAGAGGAGTTTGCGTTGTTGTAGTTGTATTCTGCAAATACAAATTTACTATCAATAACAAGTAATATAAATTACTAAATGAACATGCACATAAGAAAAGTTTAATTTATTTACAAGACTGATATTGTAGAACAAATAAAAATCTCTTATAATACTAGCAAACATGCTTGTACTTTAATAACATCTATAAAATTTATACTTACCAAAGGAGATGCACACTGAGCTTCGTCACGCTTGTTCTGGACAACGGCAGAACTAACTGGTGAGGAAACAGTGACTGCAGGATTAACTGCTTTCATTTGAAAACCAGAAACATCTTTCCCTGTGTTATCTAAAAAAGATAATTTAAAATGCCTTCATAATGACAAAAAATAAAACCGATTTATTAAAAATAAGGACCAGACATGATATGACATAAATTTTTTAACTTATTAATATAGTTGGTAAGTAAATATATGATAATGTTTAATATTCTTACCGGAATAAGTTGTGTTTTTTTCAGAACTGGCAGGTAAAATGCTTTTGGCCCTGACTACTCGTTTTGGACCACCTATAAAATATATATATATTGCCCTTTATCTAAGAAAGAAAAACAGCTTTGGTAGAAAAAAAGAAAGTATAAGATCTAATAAAAACTTATTTGATGTCATATATTAACCTAAGTTCAAATATAGTTTTCATTCAATTATGGTTTCAGGAGCAACATTAATCAGAAACTGCTAAACTTTAATTTGCTTTTATTAACAGAAATTAAATTCTTCTAATGAAATATCAGAACAAAATTATAATAGAATAATTTAATATGAAACAGAAACCAATAAAATTAGAGTTTAATAAAAATGAAAATAATAATTACCAGTTGGGAAAACGCCATTGCCGCTTTGATCCTTATAGCTGACTTTAAACTTATTAACACAATCATGTGAGCAAAAATTCCTAATGGTAGCATCTGACATTGTAAGGTGAAGAAGTGGAAAACCATACTTGTAACATTGAGCACAATTTGTTTTGCTGTCAACAGAAAAAGTGATAAATAAGCTCTTCACAAATAAACTCTTCCACAATTGAGAAACAAACAACATTTAATACAAAACCCGGAAATGTTAGATTAAAACAGGTTATAAACTCCCAGCTTAAACATTTAACAAAACTAGCTCAGTATAAAGGGAAACACTAAGTGACCCTTTGTAGTCATTGTTTTCACAACAAAAAATTACCAGATTTTATATGCAAATTATGTGCAACATAAAAAGAGATGTTAGACAAATCTGGTGATATGCTTGCAACACATGTATATCAAATACTTAAGGTCGGAACTGTACATTATCCAGCAGTGAGGTTTACTCCAACAAAAGAGAACCACTCCAAGAGTTTAAAAACATTTATAAAAACCATTCAAATTTTTTCTGAAATCTAGCTTGTTCATAAGCATATGGACAATTTTTTATTTACTTATTACATAGGATTTTGTATAACATAACCATTCCAAGACTGTTAATACTTTTCCTCTATATTTATAAGTGACCAAAATATTAGTGTAAAACACTTTTAATTAGCCAAATTTTGAAAAATAATTTTTAGTAAAGTGGAGTTCTGAGTGTCATCTTAGGGTTATCTGTAACCAAAAAAAATATGGCCCAGTAGTCTTCGAAAAAAATTTGGGGAAACTATAGTTTTAACAATAAAAAAAAATAATCGCTCAATTTTATGTAGATAAATAATAATCATAACCACTTACTTGCGAAGACTAATTGCACTCAAAGAAACTTGATATAGTGCCATACAATTTAAAGAACACCAGTTAGTAACTATTTTGTTTGATGACTTCCTCCGAATCATATCAAAATTATATTTTTTTACCTAAAAAACCAAACAATAATCATAAAAAATGTCAGTACCATAAAAATGTTCACACAATTTGAAAAGATACAGACTGTAGTCTATAACATTAAAAGATCTTTAAGATATCATAAAAGATAATAAATTCAGAAGTTTAATTAATTATATTATTAATAATAATAATTTAATAAATTATGCACATAATATTGCTCGTTTCCTCATTTATAACATAAAAAAGTTATTTGTAGTGAAATTTCATAGCATTAAATTTTTAAATTCAATAGCACTAAATATTTGTTTTATCAAATTTAAAATTATTTGCAAAACAAATTTGAATGAAATATTGTGGATACTTACTTTGCACCAATTACAAGCCACAATCCTTCTTTTAGCAAGTATGTTAATGTTCATACATGTTTTAGAACAGAAAGAAAGAATTTCATTTTCATAATACACAGTGACTTTGTTGGTTGAATTTGTTTCAAAATATTTTTTACACATATAACACGGACCTGAAATGCATAAACACAAGGTATAGGTGACACTAAATAATAAGATATATACAATAAATATATATAAACAAAGATATGATTTTTTTTCTCCCCCATCTGACCCTTCTTGTGTGTTCTTACAGGTTAATAACCTATTACAGCCAGAATGGGAGGGTCAAAGTAATAATCCAGATGGGGAAGGTCAAAATAATAAGCCAGAATGGGAAGGTCAAAAAATTCATTCTGTGGGTCCACCAAAAAATAAATTTCGACCCGCTCAGGTCCGAATCGAACTACTACCACTCCTGACACAAGGATTGTAAAGGATATAAGGCCTTCAAACACTCTGCTACTGCCACTCCTGACTAGAAATTTAAGTAGTTTCCTTCTTTTAATTTAGTAGACAAAAATTCAAGAAAAAAAAAGAATCAGATACAGACACCCCCTTTCTATCTCTTTGGTCAAACTAGAGTGACCAGCAGCCAGTTTATACCTAATCCTGTCTATCATAAAATAGGTAAGCAACATATTTCTTATACACATTCACTCATTTTGCATTTATTTAATAAATTTACTGAATTACTTTCACCTTTTTGCAATAAATATCCTCACCCCCTCCTCAACCTTCATAGTTGTAATTCTCTTTTCAGCTCACCTGATTAGTTTCTCATACTATACTATGGAGATTGTTTCATTTTGTATAATAAAATAGATATTCAAACCTCCCATTTTTTATTTTATCTAGTTTCTTTATTCTGCAGTTGATTTTACATAATAAATAATTTTAATTCTTTATTCATATGAATAAGATATTTTTAACTATTATTCCTTGCAATCCCTATCACTGAATATTTAAGGAAGAATAAGGAAATCAATATGAAAATAATAAGGAATAATATAAACATTTGTATGATTAAGGTTTAAGTCGGTGGTATCTAAACCCGGTGAGAAAGTGGCTTTGCTTGTGGCATCCCAGACTTTAGGAACCACTGGCTTAGACTATAGACATTAGACATTTTGATAGTAAGACTAAGATAGGGGCTGTTTGTAACTGAGGGAGTTAAGGCATCAACCTTGGCTGCTTCATTACTGCAAAGGTATCAGCTCGAATCTAGCCAGAGGGTTAAATTTTATTTTGTGGAACCGCCATGAAATGATAACTTGCACCTCACTGTGGTTAGGATAGGTTGGTTACCTGCAGATAAACCTCCTCTCCCTCATACACCAGAAATGACCAGGCAGGGGGTCATCAAATAAAAAGTAAGACTATGGTATATTTGGTTATTTTAAAACATTATTTCATTCATTAAGGAAAATGAACTATGAGATAAAGTGTAGTAAGCAAATAATCCAAATGTTAACTTAACATATTATAAAAGGTACTTACTTGGAGAAATAGATTTATTTACAAATTTGAAGGCTTTAAAACAAACTTCAGAACAAAGGTTCACTGTACTAGTTGCGGTGATCACTTGAACTTGAACTAATTGAGTTTTATCACAAACTCCACAGGCTTCAACCTTCAGGCCACCAGCTGGAAGATTTCTGGACATGCAATCATACTCATCTAAGCAGTTTTGACTGCAAAAATCCTGTTAAAATAATTTATTTACTAATAATGTGAATAGAAATGTCTACAAAAAAAAATCTAATAAACTGATTTAAGGAGGCAAATTAAAAAAAAAAAAAAAATATGATAAAAGAATATAGAAGTGGGATAGCTCAGTGAGAAAGGCACTGAGCTCTTACCTCCAAGGACTAAGGACTGGAGATGGGGGTACAGTGGGGTTGGGTTCAAGTCTTGTGGCAGTGACCGATAATTAATTATTCTGTAATATCAAATGTGGATCAACACTGCATAGGAGAGTTCAGAAACCCTCCTGCGGAACACCCACCTCTACTAAACTAAGGTACATCATTAAGAGGGGAAAAATGAATGTGAAAAAAAAAATGGATTTCCTTACCTCAACCCAAGACGGGTTGTAGCAGTACAGGCTTTTGTTTTGTTTTTTTCATTAAAAAAATATAAAAATTGATTCTTGAAAAACAATTATTTCATTGAATTAAAAGAATCACAATAATCTTTAACAGCCATTTCAAGCTTGAAAATGCCTTGGGACTGTTGGGATAAAAATTTCAAGTTTCTGAGTTGTGCCCATTATTTTATTTTTAGTACTAATTTTGGCAAAAAACATTAAAACATCTAAAATTGTGCCATGAATGCTTAATTTCTGGTTTATGTTAACTTTGATTGTTGGCTGTCTCAGGACTGCCTATGTCGCCCCTGGCCCCCTGTGAAAGTTATGACAGAGAACAGAGGATAAATTTATGTCTTATAAGTACTAAAATTTACATAAAGTAGTGTTTAAGTATTTTTATAGTTTTTATAATGTCTAGTTATAAGGAGGGAAAATAAAAAAATCATTTAGGTAGAAAAATAGATTTAGGAGATAAAAAATTTTAAGGAGGAAGAATCCGTGGAGTAAGATTGTTAATCTTTTTGGATAATTAATATTTATTCTGTCTAAGATGGACAAAATAGTACCTTTCGTCTCTAGAGACAAAATTTAATCCACCTATCTAGGAGGTGTGGAGCCCATAAGCAGTTACCAACAATGCTATATTCAAGTTTACAAACAATATCTTCAATGCCTTTTTACTCTTTTACTTTAAGATTCACTATACGAGATCAGGGTCTAAATCTGGAAATACTTGACTGCATTTTCTTCTGTATAAAGTAATTCCCAAATTTTTATTATTTGATTGAAGCAAACTCAAGAGAAATATGATAAAAACAACTTTACAGACGACATATGATGATTAGAAAAAGGAAAGAAACAAATTCACAAAAATCACAACACAAGTAACCAACCATCATAATCAGATACCACCAACGCTGTATACAAATATCCCAAGACTAATAATACTAACAATTTCATTCATTTGTATAAATATGTTTATTTTGTCCAGATATAATGTCCACTGTGGAGGCAACAGTGGTGTTGGAAAAAGATAAAAATAAAATGTGCTGCATTGTTAAAAAAATATATTTTTAACAATGCTAAAAAAGAATAGTAACCTGGAAGGATACAAAAATCTAATACCTTGCAAGCCATATCCAACAATTAGAACAATATACTAGGGAAGAAAAAATTAAGTTAAACATGTTCCGACGGGTATTCAATTTTAAGTTAGCCTTTACTTTAAGTTCCCTACACTTAGGAAACCATTTTAGTTATGACCGTTATATTATGGAAACACTCATAGGGGGCTAATATGACCTCTTCAGATCAGTAATATATTCACAAAATAAACCATTAAAAAATGCTCTATCAAACAACCATTATTTTCAATACCTACAGTTAAACAAAAAAATTAATACTAATCAATAATAAGGGAACTAACAGGATATTATTTAAATATTAAGGTAAAAAAAAAGAAAAGAAAAAGAGAAAACAGGGGTGACATTAAATTAGCTTACCCTGAACTGATTTTTATCTGCAATAGGGGCAAGAAATCCTTCATCTCCAACAGAAAGATCTTTCTGACAATATGAGCAAGCTTTTATTCCTTTTTTAAAATCTTCCAAACATGATGAGCAACAAAACTGTTTTATCTAAACAAATACAAAAAAATAAAAAATAAATAAAATAAAATTTGTATTCATTTCAAATAAAGTATTTTACTATTTTACATTATTAGACCTATGATGCAAACTTATAACTATTTATTTAATCTAAAAAATAATTTATTGTGTTAGGATATAAAAAATCAAATACCTCATGACCAAATCGAACACAGTACTTTCCCATTGAAGAAGTAGGAACCTCTTTAGAACACCCAGTACAACATGTCCACATTTTAGATTGGTATTTACCTACAATATATTGAATAACTGGTAACATGTTTCAATACAAAAAATTAAGAAGGTTTGAAAAGAATCAGACACTTGTATGGAATTCTGTAATAAAAATAATTTAAAAAAGAAGTAGTATAGCAGAGAAACAATTAGCTCAACAATGAGATAGAGGAATGCTTGGACCTTGTTGTCTGTATGTTTTTACAATGAAAATTCTCTCAACGCAAACTCATCTTAACAAACAATTTTATCAAGATCATGGGTCAACGAGGAACAAATTTAATTCATTTGAAACTTTCAATTATAGAACCCCTGCACTCCGGATATATGCGAAACGCAAAATCCAAAAATCGAATAAAAAGAATCATCCATCCACTCTTCTCCAATTCAACTGAACCAATTTACTCATAATTAGGCATCATTATTATTGGAGCTCCAAGATGATTCTTGGAATTTGACATTACCATCCACCGATTTCCAATATTTTTTGTTGGGGAGGGGGAGGGGGGTTGTTTATACAATGATTTAAAACACATTTTAATTAACTAATATGATTTAATAATTATATATATATATATATTAGACCATATAGGATTCTTAATGTTTTATCTTAATTAGTTTGATTTGAGCCGCCATTTTTATTGCACGAGAACTTTAAAATGAACTCTTTCAAGAAAATAAATAAAAGAGTACGATTAAACAATCATTAGAAATACTGTCGAAAATAAAATCTTCATCAGTAAATTTTTTTTTTTTAACTTTTCTATTAGTGAAAATTATTAACTGATCTGAAGCCAGGACAAATAAATTTTTCTTACTTACCCAAGCAGTCTTCATTGCAAAATTCCATAGTCTCCCATGATAAAATCTTTTCTTCTGGGAGAACACTAACATCTCCATTACACTGAACACAAATTCTAGTCTCTGAAATTATATCTTCTTCAGTACTATCTGGCTGAATGCTGGTTCTGCGAAGAGTGTTAGATTGAAGAGTTTTATGATGCTCTAAACAATCTTCTGAACACAGGTGACATTCAGAACCTCCTACTTCAATTCTTATAAAACATTTTGCTAACTGAAATAGAAATCAGAAAAACTATTATATGTATGAATGAAAATAGGAAAAATAGATCATTACCCTATTAAATGTTATGAGTTTATATTGTTAGGAGGGTATTATTTTGAGAAGATATTACAAAAAGCAGCCGCTAAATCACCTCACACGATTTGTTAGCTCTATCAGTCCTCGTCACACCTACCAGCCCGGCATTATCTACCACCCTCAATTGGTAAGGGGTTAAGGGGCCAAGACAATAGGCAAGTTTATTTGTTTTTGTTTAGTGGCCCCAAACTTCATTGGTCATCAACACCATTTATATTTTATTTAATTTTGCTTCTATTCGTTCAATTTTATTTATTTTTAGTTTGATTATTATTTTTTTTTTGTTTTCCCTTCCGTTCAATGTTATATTTTTGTCGGTAAATGTTGTGATTTTAGAAACTGAAACACTAATTCTATTGTTTTATCATCGTCTCCAAGTACTTTTGAAATATCTGGATTTGGTCCTAAGCTATTGAGATGTGGTGTGAAATATGGGCATTGTTGGAAAATATGGCTTATTGTCAGAATATTGTTGCAATACAGCCCGGAGGTGTTTCTTTTGAAATAAGATAGGAGTGGGTGAGCCTCATGTGACCTATTCTAAGGCTGGTCAGAACAGCCTCCTCTGTATGGCAGTTGCGACTGGTGGTACCCCAGGGCTTGACATCCTTTTTAATCATTTTTAATTTACTCATTGGGCTTTCATTCCACAAAGATTGCCATTTATCTTTGACTTCTTTTCCAAGAGGTTTGCTCATTTCTGATAGGGTTAAAATGGCTTTACCCCGGAAGGCAAGTTTCATCAAAAGTGTTACAGACTTTTTGGCATTTAGTTGGTTAAAGAAATTTTTTCTATCAGATAGAAATGAAAGAAAAACAAATTTTAGTTTGTTGTTGCACAAGTTCAAATGTCACTACTATCTCCAACAATATACTTCCTATTAATTTATGCACCATGGTTGGAAAAAGCTTCATAGTACTTATCATACTACAACTTCAATATCTTTAGTACTTCAGGAAAATTCAGAGATTACTAACATTATTATAATAAACAGTAATTCACCTTTGTTAAAACTTTCAAACAGTAATGATAAACTAATTAAGCATTATAATCTTACAATAACAAACAGTGCTTTGTCAAAAATAATCTTGTATTAACAAGAAACAATAGTAATTTTAAGATATTCAAGTTTAACTTAAAACATATTTATACTAATAATTGTTTAAAAAGATAAAATAACTTAACATACCTTTGCACAATGCAGACAATTTTTTAGAACTGCCGCAGGCATTATCTCAATATCTAACTGATTCACATCGACCACTTTTTTTTTAGGGTATATCACCTAAAATACAATAAATATCTTTTGTAGCGACTTTATTTAAAGTAGGAACAATACAAATGTTATTTCTTTAAAATAAATTATAAATACTTTCGATTCATTTTAACAAAATTTATAGATATATTTATTATTCTTGATAATTCACATACCAAAAATTTGCAGTTTTTTACTTAGTAAAAGATGGAATGAGATACAAAAAAATATATTTATATATATACAAAATGTAGAATTCATGGAAATTTAAAATAATGATATATAATTCTTAACTGAAAGTGTAAAAAGAAGAACATCGATAAGTACTAATAAACAAGTAATACCTTTAAAGTTTTGGAAGATTTCTTCGCTTTGGTTACTTCCTTTCCTTCAGAGGTAGGGGTTCCAGGTTTTGAGTAACCATGGTCATTCAGGGCAAATGATGACCCATCTCCCATCAACTCAAGATTTTTAGTAACATATTCGTGTGATACTGTTTTATCACCAGTAATAACTTCCTCTTGTTCACTTGGGTCTTTTGCATTCTTTGTTTTATCCTTGCTGTAAACCCTCGGAGAACTATTTTTCCGACTTTCAGATTCCAAGGATGTACCAATACTATCATTTGTATCATCTTTCTCATCAGAAACATTAATGCAATCGATATTTTTACCTCCAGTATCCTGTCCTGTTTTCGGTGAATCATCATTGTCATTAGTATCTTCATGATCAGTTTCAAGAGGATTAACAGGAGAATTGGTATTTCCAGCAGGAGAAGCTGTATTAGCTTCTTCATCAATAAAAACATCCAGTGATGTAACTAATTGTATTTTGGGTACACTCTCTTGCTCTTCATCAATATTATCGTCAAGATTCCCATTGATTTGCTCATTAGGTTTACTGGAAACTTCTTTTTCAGATGTACTGCAAGAATTAGTAACAGTTACAGAATCATTACTATCCTGATCTACATTGCCTTGAATAGAACCATGCTTATTTAAACTAGTTCCTTTTTCTTTGTTAGAAAATGAACTTTTATCGTTAGAGTCACAACTATTATTTGTAACTTCATCAACTTCCATTTCACTATCTTCTAAAATTACAACATCTGACTCAGAATTTCCATTTTTATTCGACTCACTTTCACAAGCAATAGGATTAGTCTCTGACAAAGCACTGTCATCCTCGCACTGATCAATAGGATTAGCTTCTGACAAAGTACTATCATCCCCACACTGATCAAGTCCAGATACACTGCACTCATTCGAAATTACATTTTTTTTTTTTTCACTTTCTAGATCAGAATTCTGTTTAGAATTCGCCTTCTCATTGCCTCCTTCAGCATTATCGGATGAACTATTTTCATTACCCAGAGGATCCTTATGACCAGATGAACTGCTTTCATTTTGATTAACCTCCATTTCAGATTCATTAGATATCTCATTTTCATTGGAACTACTGAACTGTTTCGTGAATTCTGGATTGTTGTCGTTGTTTGAATTATCACATGATTGACTTTCATCTTCATTCAAACCATTCACATAGTCTGTTACATTTTTATCAATAGAAGGGTTTTCTTCAGTTTTATCATTTCCAACACTAATAGAGTCTTCATGACTAGAAAGTGAAGTCTCTGAAATTAAATTGTTTCCAGCTTCAAGATTTAAACTGGAATTACAAATATTGTCATCCATGTTCATCTTTCAATTCTAAAAGAAAACAAATAATAATAGCTTCAATTAAAATTTCAATTTTAACAGGAAAAATAATTAAAATAAATAAATTATACAAAATAATAAATGATTTATTACTAGAATAAACACTGTTAGGTTTATAATACAGTAAGATAACAGAATAATTATAATCTTTAAATATATGATAATTTTGGAGTACAACATGAAAGAGAAGCACTAAAAATTATCATGAAACCCTGCTAGGTCTACTATCATCTTTGGGGCAATACCATGACAAAGTACTCACCTTAAAATCATGATGGTTCATAAAAGTTGGTTTTATATCATAAAATAAGTTAACTAAAGCAGAAAGGTCAGGTTAGATAATTAATCAATCTAGGATAAAAAGATCGAAATTTATTCAGGAGGAATGCCTGAAATAAAAGTCAACCAACCATACCTAGCTAGAATAGTACCTGTACCTATTTATTAAATCAAATCTTTACTCCTAATGTAGCTAAGTCCCTTCAGGAAGTTAGACCATTGACCCCTTAGCAAGGAGAGACCTACAAGAAATATCTATGTAACACAGGTAGTAGTATAGTATAGGTATTAACAAACAAATAACGAATACATAAATATTTTTTATCGTTCGATTATTAATACTTAGAGAAAGAATCTGGAGAGCAGGTCCTAGAGTTTTATGGTACCATAGCTCCACCAGACACTAATGGAAAGAATCAGCAATTGCTACCTCGAGGTGTAACCATTTTCCTTTCCCAGTTTTGAAATGATTAATTATTCATCATTAAAAATTACTCTAAAAACAAAATTGTTTCAGACAGACCATAAATTATCAAATATTTTGTTAATTAATGTAAATTTTAATAAAATGCAATGATTTCAAAATGCTATTGATATATCTCAAATTTCATTCACAAAATTTATGTGAGCAATAAGACATCTTAGCTCAGCACAATAAATTAGTCCTCTTTCAACTTTAATTGGATGGACACATATAACAATTTAATCATTTCTTTCATTCATGTGTTTTTTCTTCCTTGATTTTTCTTTTAATTTGATAATTCTTATTCAAAAATTATTGCTCTATACATATATAACATGTTATTTGAGTTTAAATTAGGTTTGTGGGATGTTCACGTATGAAATAAACTCTTGTTTATTTTTGTCATTTCAATTCAACAAAGCTTAAAATAAAATTAAACCCATTACAGGAGAGAGTTAATTATTACCTCCTTCCAACACTTACTAAAGGAGAGGACCGGCATAATTTAGGCAGATGTTAATAATATACCCATCTTTCAGAAAAGCTGTTTAAACCAACTTCCAATGAACAAAATCATTTGAAAATTGGACATAGCTTTCCTCTTTAAATGCATTGAAGGTACTAACATTTTCAAGAAGATAGGGTAAAAGAAATGCCAATTTGTGACCTAAATCAAGGTGGCTAAACAACAAAATTTAATTCCTCTTTCCTAAAGCTTAGCACGGAGTTATTTTACTGACTTTATTTTATGAGAAAAGCCAACAATCAATCACAGAATAGGGGATCTACAATTGGAGATCATAGCTCTCATCCAACAAATATACTTCATGAACAGGAGGTAAACAAAAAATCTACATTATATATAGATCCTCATAAAACGAGTTATCATAACATGTTTTAGCATACAGATTCTAGGGATTAATCATGAAGAGGGAAATCATGTTGATTAGTAATCAGTTCAGGAATATTATAATGCATAATAAGCTTTGACATTTAACTCCCAAACATTTTAGGACAATATTTGTTTAGAAACACAAAATTTCAAATTAAACAAAAAGGTGTGATAAGCTGATTGGAGAGGAAAAAGTAACATCCTCAGGCAATGGTGATTCCTGTCCTAAGTCTATTTCAAGTGTAGCTTAAATTTTCATCACAAACAACTGAGAAACAAATTAATCACTACGTTTTATCTTATCTAAATGATCGGTAATCATACGAATAGATCAAATTAAAATAAAGATTCATGTTAAAACGACTAGAGAAGTAAATAATGGCACTACTTCATAAATACATATTAACAAAATTTCAAATAACAATAAAATTAAGTCGATAGCGATTCTGAAGATAAGTTCGTAAGTAAATCTCAAAAGCACATACCTTCCAACATTAAAATATGACTTCTCAACGTAACCTCTATGTACACAAGTCAGTACAGTATCATAAATAAAATAATCACAGTAAATTACATTAAACTTTTAATACAACTTCTCTGAAAACTAGACATTTTACACTAACTGTAATAATAAAAAGCACAAATACGAGAGGAAAAACAAATTATAATTGTATACTACATCAGTATAACGCCATTCACATAGGTAGCGCTAATGCTGAAAGTTCTCGTTTAAAGCAATATTCAAATTTCGGCTTTATGAAAGAAAGGGAAAGGAAAGAAGGGACGGCTGCATATCAAATACAATGCATTTCTTATCTTACCAAGAATTCAACAAACCATCTATAAAGTACAAAACTATTTCACTATCTAGAAGGCAAGAACAAAATGCCGCTCAATGACTAAAAGTAGTGGGGGGAAGATTCAGGTACCAGTATGGTATGATGGTGTTAGTTATGAAAACTTTTAAATTTACTATTCATAAATTATGTTCCCAATCGTTGGAAAATATGTAACGAACTAAACATTCAAATAAGCAACATATTAAGAAGTTAATACGGAAACAGGGACCATTAAATTATTTTTATAACATATTCCATATCCATTTTCCATTTAAATTCTAATATTCAGTCCAAAATGTTAACATAAAAACACAAAAAAAAAAACGAAAACGAAGAAGAGAGTACAATTATATCAAGTCAGCAGAAAACAGCAACAACTCGGTGTCAGCGCAAGCGCATTGCGTAATCCAGCTCCTACGTCTTACTTCTGTCAGCTTATAACTGACTGAAATGTTTTTGGTTTGTTACTCTATTTCAAGCCAGGCATAGTATAATAATTAGCATTAAAGGAAAAACTGGTGAATACATAAATATTAATTCATTTTAATACGTATTCTTTTCACACCTTTTGAGAGCGAAGTCAAAGTATTCTTCACTGGCAAGGCAACTAAATAAATTTCTATGTTCTAACAAAACTCATATTTTGCTGGCTGATTGAAGCATAGGAACAGTGGCTACTTACTTCTATAACTGTAGCCGATCTTGTAGCTGGTTTGACTTAACCCTGCATGCTCGATGACGTAGCACAGAAGCTAAGACGCCATTGCTTGTTACCTATTGGTTCTTTTTCAACCAATGAAATGTCCAAGTTCAAGTGGGAATCCTTAAAGGTATAGCGTAGCCCTGAAAAGAGAATATTAAATTTTAATTATTTATAAATAAAAATATATGAATTGTGTCTCCAATGCAAACTTAATTCGAGATTTATCTTTATTTAAAAAGTTTCTGAACAACAAATCTCTTATTTTATTGTTTAATTCGTTAGGTTTAATACGTAGGTTATGTGATCATATTGTATTTAGTTATAAATACTATTATTTAATTAATCTTACACAGTACTGTAACGAAACACACCACTCGACAAACACTCCCCGTAACCGCCCCTAGAGGAATATCGGCGAAGCTCTTCAGGGCTTAAAAGCTTTGAGGAAGAACTCATTTTCTTATCTAACTAATACCATGTATAAATGTATACATAAATAAGTAACATTGCGAATATCAGATAAATAAAATCAATTCACAAAATCATGGGAGGATCAATATTAATACACTTGTAGGTCACCTCTCAAAGGCAACTTTTATTAAGAGCCATCTTATGCAGATGGTGTAGAGAGGTGGCAGTGCCATTCCTCGATCATTGAACCGCAGTCACCCACAGGTCCTTCAAGTTGTGGGAACAATTAAACTGACAATGACACTCATATTGCAAAAGCAAAGATAATTAATAGGATATACCCTTGGGCTACCTTCCCTAAGAAACCTCTCAGGATTGGGTAGAACATTGGGGAGGCTCAATACGGAATAGGCTCTACGTGACTAGTGGGCAGTAGGTCCACCAAATCTACTTAAATCCCTGATATCACAAATCTTTCAATATGAAAATCGGGACGGACTAAACGGAAACGACTCAGTGTGTACCAAATGGACTTCAGAATAGTATAAAGGAATAATTTCTCTTTATGGAGCCTTTAACAAGAAGTGCTATACCATAGTTATGACGATAGGAAAAACTGCGCAAGAAGAGAGGTAAGTTAGTCATTGGCTTTGGACCAATAAGACCTAGGATTGATCTTGGAATTAAGAGAAACACCATAATTACATCATAATTAGTGTCCATGCACCGAATGGGGTATGAAAAAAGGATGGCTCTTAAGACAAACAAAAAAAAAAGACAATTAAGGTAATCTACCACAAGCCTACATACTATTTATAACCACACAATGACAATGTGATCAGGATATTTGCTGCTTGAAATGGACTTGCACAATTTATACCAATAATTTACATTTTACACCAATAATAGATTTACATATTACCAAATAGTACTTCTACTGAGTAGCCGACATATCACCAGGTTGATTGATGGGTTAGTTCTATTGGAGCGCCATTTTAAATTCCAACTCGCAATCTCCAGGGTAAGAACAAGGGCCTTAAAGATATGATATAAAATGGGAGGGGGAGAGGGAGGGAGGGAGAGAGGGAGAGAGAGGGAG
>NW_027107963.1:0-18688 GCF_000696795.3 Halyomorpha halys | reverse complement strand
GAGAGAGAGAGAGAGAGAGAGAGAGAGAGAGAGAGAGAGGGGGGGGGATCCCCAACACTACCGAAAGTCGCTCTCGCGGAAGATCACGCAACGACATTAGAGTAGATCAAAGTACGCACGGCAAATGCCTATGAAAGTTTCATCTCTTACCTCGAACGATTAACCTGGGAACGGGCGAACTCAGCCACTTCACAGAAGGGGTGACCGACTGATAAGCCGAATTAAGCAAAATCAATCGAAAACCTACTCGACTGTGAGGATTCGGAGGCATTAAAAGCAGCGTTTGTCTGCAGAGTAAAAGGAGCATCCTCAAACAGATTCAGGCGGATGAAGAGACATCCTGGAGGGTCATCAAGGAAAGATTAAAGTAGGCGTTTGGATGTGGACAGTGGGCCCCAGAAGAGGATATATATATGATGTTCAAGTAAACGAAGAAACCGAAACAGTGTAGTGCATAGTATGCCGGAGAACTCCTGACACGCTACAACTGAATCTCAGATAAACTCAGTGAGATGATGGATACAGTCCAGGTACAGAGTCGGATGTAAGTTCTATCCATGATCACTAAAGAGTCAAAAGGCAAAAGAGGTGGGGAAGAGGGAGGGATTACCAAGAGACCATTGTTTTGTGGAATGTGCTCAAGATCTCGTAGATACAAATGCTAGGGAGGAGGCCCGAATGGAAGTAGAAGAGCTGAGGTGGGACCGGATCGAATGTCAACGGTCGAGAAACATATCCAACCCAGAGAGAACTGAGAGAGCAAGAAACCTATAAAATAAAGCGAGCCAAGCGCAACCCTGAAACAATGGTCGGTGGGAGGACCACAAGTATCAAGGTTGTGGGAAGGTTGGGCTTTTGGTGGTGTAATATTATATGCATATCGCTAGGCAGTGCCCCTATATTTATAAAGAAGAGATGCAGGTCAGGGTGATCCAATGGAGGTGAATGTTCTGCAAGATAGGAGGAAACATTTATGACTAAGGCATAGCGAATCTTCAGAAGCAGCAGGAGTATCGAAAACGGGAGAAGATACTGAGGAACCGAGAAACGGTAGCGGACTTGGTAGCAGAGGAAGAGCGTGGAGACGAGGACCAGGAGGTATGGAAGTACGCGAGATTTGAGGAGGACGTCTGCAGAGGATCAGCCGCACATTGAGGAATTACAACGTACCAGAGGAGCATGGCGGTCTGCCTATAAACTGTCTGGCGGACACCGGTAGCTTAGGTACGATCATGTGGCGATGAGCATTGGATAGATTGGACGGCGGAGAGAGGACAACCCAAGTCAGGGTATGTAACAGTTAATTAATTACCCTGGGTGGGCCCTACAGCATTTAGAGGGAGGCGGTAATGGGGTTGAGTAAGTTGGGGGCTCAAAGGAAACAAGCATCGGTTCATATAATGGGAAAGAAACCTTGGGACTATGAAGTGATTATAGGATGTGACTTATTGAATAAAGAGGAGGTGCGTATAAAAAATTAAGGGGGGCATGGAACATAACATTGGGAGGAAAGAAATGTAGTTGTCGGAGATTCCTGGAGGTCGGGAAAGAGAGAGCAGGCACGGTGATCGCAAGGGACGAATAGGGAAGCCAAATTTCGGAAGAATTCGACGATATTTTATTTAAGGAGGGACAGGCTAATTGCTTTTGGGATAACAGTTCATGAGATTCCTATAAATCAAGATAGGGTCACTTATGTAAAGGCGGTATCCCTGAGCACTTCGTTATTGTAACTATTACCAACATTGTAGAAACATCCTAACTTAAGTTCAAACATCAGTTGATAAAACGTCACATTAATGGTGAATCTGTGCTACTTTCAAATGAACATGGCCGAATGGAAGGTTTGAGCGCCCATAGAATTTTTGCCACTTCATCCTTAAACAACCGGAAAGAGAGAGGTATTTTTTTCACATTAGATTTTGTTTTGTAGATGGGAGGGATTTTTACTGTTTTAATAAAAAAAATGTCGGCTCTAACCAGTGATTGGGTGTTAAAATGTCAGCAATGGGCAACATTTGTGTAGAGCGAAGACATAGACCGCTCAAATTAAGGAAAATAGAAAGTTTGAAAAATAAGGTAGGCTAAGGACCTAATAGCTGAGGCGCGGGTCCCAGAGCTCTTACTTGGTTTAGAAGATAGTGGATTCGATTCCCTCCTAGGTAAGTCAAGATTTATTTCGCAGTGGCCCTAATGAATCTAGAATTTCCCACTCTGGAGCTGTAAAGGTCCTCGATGGAGTACTTGAGCCAAAAGAAAAAGACGGCAGACAAGTTTGAGTATAAAAGACCTTTACGACTCAATTTGTTTGTAAATAATTGAAAAACTCAACTTAAATAAAAAATAATACACCAATAAATTTTAATACAGGAAGACTTTTTTAATTTAGCATAAACATTTTATGTGTTATTTAAACGATTTTTTTTTTGTCTGTGCACCTAAAACTGGGCCAGATGGGCCTGTTAATCAAATTTGGAATTGCAAATGTTATGAACTAATATTGAATCTACAGTTCTTGAACGTAAATCTAAAACTTCAGTTTTACTTGACTTGAAAATAGAATATAAAACAATTCTTGTTTCAGTATGAATCTATTGTAAATGGTACCAGAATTATATATTTTCTTCTACAGTTAGAAATTAACATCCCATCTTATAGGGAGTAACATAAAAACCACGTTACCTAATTATCAGTAATTTTCACTGTACCCAGTAGATATCAGTAGCGGTCGAGCATGCGCTTGACAGGTTGTGGATCTCGATTCTTATAAGTGAGTCGGTCTGTAGTCTGTAGTGAGGTTGTACGATTTTGCGGGACTTATCATTTCTGGAATAGATTAGTTGCGAACTTAAGTATGACTTTTTATTGAATTATTTTATTATGGAATGATTAGGCCTGTCCATTTGTGAATTGAAGATAATTCAATTATATCAAACTGAAAATTTATTTAGTAGTTTCTTAATCATGTTTTCTGGATTGACAAGCCAAGTATCCTCATGGATGGGGAAAAAAAATGAGGAAGAAGTAAAATCCGAAGAGCCGATTATAGGTGAAGAATCTCCCACAGCAAATAATGATGAAACTCAGTTAGAATCTGAGGCAAAAAAAGAAACAAGGTAGGCCACATTCTTTTTGTAAGTTTTAATAGATAGAAATGCCATTATCATCCAATGTTTTTTGTAGTTATTATTTGGTTAGTGGTATTTTAACAGTTAGTTATTATTTTGTATGTACAGATTATTCTTTGCTTAAATTTATCAATGACAAACCGAAAATTAGTTTCCATAGTTGACTATTTATTGGTTTTCATATGTTAGATTCAAACTTTGGTGTTTTCATATTATATATCTTTATTCTTTTTAGATTAATGTATAAATTAGCATTTAAAATTTTACTCTCTTGATGTCAAGGCTAACATGTCAAATTTGTCAAAATGATTGTTTCGATTTTTTTTTAATTCGTTCATTTTTGTTTCATCCTTGAAGATTGACTTAATGTTATTAAAGTGTTTCTATTAATATACAATGTTGATAAGCTTTGAAACAATATTTTCAATGTGGTTTATGAGTTAAATTAATGTGGTTCCTGTTGTTTAAAATATACATTGACATTATTAGACATAAATCTTATACTTTTTTTTTTCAAGAATAAATGTAATTAGGTAATTGTATGGAGATATTTTGTTTGATCATTTGCACATTCATGTATTGATAACTGCAAGTATGTATAGATAACATTATTTAAATGGATTAAGATAGTAGATATTTTAATGCTAAATGTTATTATAATATAAAAAGAATATTTACTATAAAGCTAGCCACCATAATGCCTGTAACTAGTGAAGTATGTGTTAGTTAATGATCTTTATAGGCCAACTGTACATTGTAACCAAAAAGTAGATTGACAATTATTGCTATGTCTATTTTATTTTTAATTTGTATGTTTAGATTAATGATAACTTTTTTAGTTACATGTATTTCACAGTCAGTTATCAACTTAGGTTTAATTATTTAACTAATTATATTAGGTAATTAATATACCTTTAAAAAGTCAATTTTGTTAATAATACTATTACGGCTCACATAATTATTCACTGAATCAATAAATAATTAAATTAAATTTGATTAAGTATTAATGTTTTGTGACAAGAGAAAACAAATACTTTGGCAAAAAATATTTGCTATAAAACTATAGATAAAATTATCGAGGCTACAGTGTTTATTGATTAATGAACCACTAATAATTTTGCAGTTTTGGTTAACATTTTATTGCAACTAATTTTTGCCCAACACTGCTTTAAAAGTTATGGATTCAAAATTTTTCAATTTTAATCATTTTATCTCCTTGTCAAACAGATAAAATTATTGCAAATTTTTATCCTAAGGAATTGTCGAATGTTTATTAAATTACATTAAGTTACTCTTTGTCGATTATCGTGCTTAGTTATTTGATTCATCGGCATTTATTTTATTACAGGTGCTTTCTTTTCAACAATATTTTAAAACAGGAAATGTTTTTTTGAGCTGATTATCAATTTTTAAATTGTAATATGGTTAGGGATGATGCATGTTCTTTCTTTCATTTGCCTTCTGCACTTTCATTAATGTGTATCGTTTAAAAATTAAACTAACTTCAAATTTTATTTTTATTTACAGTAAGCTGACTGTATAACATTGAGTTTATTGTCTTTTATTTTTTGACAATTTTTGTTATCTCACAAGCTTTGCTGCATCTATTTAAGCCCTGAAGGTATGAATCAATTGTTAGTGGCATTATTTGGGTTCTGTGATTACATTCCTTACTTGGATTTTGAAAAGATTATTGAATACAGAACAATAAAAGTGCAGTTTAGATGTTATACCAGTAGACCTTTTAAAATTTAGAGGCAAGGACTTGCCTAAGGCTCTCCATAATCTAACTGTGTAGCTTTGAGTCAATGAAAAAATGCCAATAGATTGAAAAAAAAAAAGAAATCATTGCATCTACAAAAAGGATACTGCAAAAACTTAAGGGGAGCACTACTACTAACTGTCTTAACTCTTTCCGCTGATAACATAATAGGAAAATGCTAAACAGGCTTTAGAAGGAGGAAATCTAAAGTAGATCAAATTTTTGCCCTGAGAATTTGATAGTCTACCACCTTTTAATAAACTTTAAAACTGCGTATAAAAGTGTTAATCACATTTACAGAGCATGGGAAGATATTAGTGCGCCTAGGAAACTAATCTATTATGTTGAGGTGACCATGCATGATGTAAGTAATGTCATCAGGAGAATGTTCAAGTGAGTTTCTGACCGATAAGGGTTTGTAAGAGGGTGATAGGTTGGTGTATTTGCTGTTTATTGTTGAAATTGTAAAGGCAATTAGATATTCAGGACTAGCACCAACTATAGTTCATCATAGTATTCAACTCTATCCTTGGTCCAACCCCGTGGAAATTCACGTATAACTTCCCTTGGTAAAAGGATTGGTTGGAAGTTTAACGTGACACACCTGACTTTGGCTTCATGAAAAGTAGAGTGACCCTGGCTCATAATGAACTCAGTCATTTAGGGTGTCATTGCTCAGCAACATGTGACAATGGAGAGAGGAATCTTGAGATTACTGTCCCCCCCTAGGAGTTAAAATTTCTTCTACACAAAGAATACTAGGTTGGCTGTCGAGTTAGAGATTATGTTGCAAATCCCAAGGGAATACAGAATAGTTCCTTATAAAGGGGAAGAAATCTTAGCAGAAGGAATGTCTATCGACCTCCTCTTGCCAGAACACTACTGCCGACACAGCATTATGTTGGAAGTTTTGGTGAATCTACCGACGAACCTCCAACTGCTGATCTGTGAAGACCCAAGCAATGTTAGAGGATTCTCTGACTAAACACATTAGATGTAGGCATGTCAAGGCCTACGGCTACTCCGAAACTAGAGGACGTTGAGCATATCGTACTTGGTCATGAACCACTGAGGTCCTAACTGCTTAGAGATACAGAACTTCACTTCTGATTCAGGTAATGACCTAGGAGAACTATCCATATTACAAGCTTACTTTTGCTGAACTAAAGAAGAGAAAACTCTCGTGTAGAGCTAAACAAAAAAATGTAAATTTGTTTATTGCAATAATAAAAACATACTTCCTACATTCTGTTAATTCAAAAGAAGTTCTACTTTTCTATTTTTTTAGAAAACGTTATTTTAAAACATATTGTAAAATTGCACTTTGAAATAGTATTATTAAGAATAATTCTTAGTTATTTCCTAATTAATATTTGATTGTTGAAGGATTTACCAATGAGTAATTTGATCCAATTATCTAGATGATGTATACATAGAATGAAATTACATGTAAAATCTACTTTCTATATCCAGACATATGAACAAATTTCTATTTTTTGGAATCAGGTAATTGTAGCTAGTGTATTCACTCTTTTGTCTATTCAATATTTTTCAATACAGAAACTTCCAATAGCCTTAAGTTCTTATGTTTTGAGATGATTGGGCCTATCAGATTGATAGACCTGCGCCTATCTACCTGAGCTACGGACGGCCTATTTCCAAATACATGAACCACTCTGTATTTTTGAATGAAAAAGGCAATTTTGTTGAGAAAGGCATGCACATTTAACGGTATTGGTGTGCTCTACCACAAGGTCATGTTTTAAAACTATAATCGGTTCGACGATTCAAACAGTTGTGTAATTCTTATACTTATTCAGCATAGAGTATATGTAATCTAGCCTTCAAGTGAATCTTTGGGAGAACTATTCTTCCAACTACCTTTCATCCTAGATTCTTGCATATAACGTTATAATATAGCTTCATCAGTTCTATCATCCTATCCATTCCATCAGCCTATCCACCTGAGCTACGGACGGCCCTATCTAAGTATTCTGTGAAGTAATAGCTAGGTCGTCGTTGGAATCCGTTGGAGAAATGCTTAACTTTAAATGTACCATATATTTTCACAAAAAATTATCGTCAAATGACTTGCCAAGACATCATAAACTTGAATAAACATCATTTGAGCTTTCACAATTTGTTCTTAGCAAACATTGGAGAAATTGTTTGTCAAACAGCTGATTTAGCGTGGAACCGGTTTTAAACAGTCAATTGCCAGTATAGGCTCCGTTTGCATTCGACAACATGAATAACAAATCAAAATCATTATTAAACTGGACATTAGAATGTTTTATTTAACTGTTAATAGAAAAAACATTTTAAAAAAGTAACAAATTATGAGCTCTCCAGAACTGATGTAGCTATATTATAAAGTTATATGCAAGAATCTAGGATGAAAGTTATTTGGAAAAATAGTTCTCCCAAAGATTCACTTGAAGGCTAGACTACATATACTCTATGCTGTATAAGTATAAGATTTACACACCTGTTTGAATCGTCGAACCGATTATAGTTTTAAAACATGACCTTGTGGTAGAGCCCACAAATAACGTTAAATGTGCATGCCTTTCTCAACAAAATTCCCTTTTTCATTCAAAAATACAGATTTGGAAATGGGCCGTCCGTAGCTCAGGTAGATAGGCGCAGGTCTATCAATCTGATAGGCCCAATCATCTCAAAACATAAGAACTTAAGGCTATTGGAAGTTTCTGTATTGAAAAATATTGAATAGACAAAAGAGTGAATACACTAGCTACAATTACCTGATTCCAAAAAATAGAAATTTGTTCATTTGTCTGGATATAGAAAGTAGATTTTACATGTAATTTCATTCTATGTATACGTCTTCTAGATAATCGGATCATATTACTGACTCCTGAATCCTCCATCAAGCGGATTTTAATTAGAAAATAACTAATTATCATTCTTAATAATATTGTTTCAAAATGAAAATTTTAAAATATTTTTGTCGTAAAAAATAAAAAAGTAAACCTTTTTTTGAATTATATGAAATTAGGATGTGCGGTCAAGTTTCTCGTGTACCATATCAGATTTCTGAGCTTCAAAGTATATTCCATTTTCAAAAATGTATAATATAATTACCAAGATTTTTCTGTAAAACAAACAGATCAGCACGAGCCGACATTGTAACAAAATTTCCTAGAGCCGTGGTATATCAACAGTGTATGAACAAGATGCTGACATAATAGTGATGATTATGAATTAAAATTGGTTAATATGAAATTGAGAGTATTGGAGTTGCTGTGTTATTTAACTAACTTTAATATTGAATTCGACTGACACTCTATCATTGTGACAACGTTAGCAGCGTTGTAACGCGCCCAACTACCAACCCAAAGGTTATGAGTTCGAGCCCCGGCCCACCCTCGATTTTTAAAGCATATAATGACACAATACTCACTCGCAGCCTCCCCCGGACATTTGCGAGGCCCATTAGCCAATGTGAGGCTCTCCCAAAAACAGGCGTGGGCGCGACGAACTCATCCTAGAAAACCTCGTCAAGAAACCTTTGACCTCCATGGTTTGTCGTACCAAAAGAAGAAGGAAAAGAAGACTACCATTTTGACTTATCTAGGGATGTTACTTCATTCAGTCTCCTTAGTTGGTGTTTTCGCTCAATCGTTCCAGTATGGCCTTCTTCTTCTGATGTCTTATCTTCTTCTAGGACTTTACTCTCACTGATCTGTTAATGTTCTGGAAAGAATGGCACTGCAATTTATTACTGCCACCCTCTGTGAATCCTCTGCTTGTTCTGTACTCAAAGTTGCCTTGAGTCGAATACATCTTTTCTTTCTTCTCTCCTTGCTGTTTCGTTTCTTCCTTCTTTGATTTCTTTAAAGCTATTTCATTGGTTGATCACCTTTTGTAGGAGGAGACCTGAACTTTACTCTGATGTCGGTGTTCCTTTCTGTAAAATTTAGGATTCTTTTATCTTCTCCCGTCTCTTACTCTATTACTCAAAGTAAGTGCTTCAGGGTCTGGAGCCGTGCCAACCCACACCTGGAAGTTTATTCAGGATCAGCATCTTGTACGACCCAGAAACTGTTGTTTTGACTTACTGCTGAAAGCGATATCACCAATGATGCTAAAAAAAAAATCAAGTTTTTGTACCTTTGAGTCAGCAATATCCAGTTATCATTATGAAGGATGTATATTTAATTAAACTAAATTTATTTTCAACCCAGCATTCAAGGACGTACCCTGGATCAAAACTAAACGGAGCAAGCTATGGTCTTTCAGGTTATGAATAAGCACGGAAAAGGCGAATGAAACCAAAATTTTAAGAAAAATTTGTATCATTATGACAGTGATTTATTAGTTATTACAATTATTTACTTTAAAAAAAATTAATTTTTACTAAATTAATAATTTTTTCTCTTCTGGGGGGGGGGGAAGGGGTGCTGCCTCCACTGGGTACACCCATGATATTTTGCTCCTACTCATTATATTAATACTGCAAAAGATAACAACCGAAATGTATTCATCTTATGCTTACAATTTTCATATTGATTGACTTGGTTCACTGCTATGTTCTTACGGATCGTTGTGTGTTGTATTTTAACATTGCGTAAAGTCATTCTCAACGGCCCTTCGCTGGGTACGCCCATGCCAGCAATCCTAATACAGAGCTATAACTTTAATTAAGATCTTATATAATCTGCCCTTCGTTTGCATAGTGAGTAGACGGCTTCTGGTCAGCTTCATGAAGGAAAAAAATCAATGATTGGCTGCCATTAACCTGTTGGGGTCTCATACTTTTGCTCTTCCACGGTGGAACGGAGAACCCATAGGTGCCTTATCGGAATGTGTCTTAGGAATCCCTCCTCATTGTTATCTTTAGATGGACCATCCTCTTCGTAATAAACGCATTTGCCTCCTCTTCCAGAGTCGGTGCCTGGTACCGGTAATAATGGGATCATTCAGCAATACAGTGTTTACGTCAGCCACGATGCCTTTTTACGTCATTGAAAGCTCTGATCAATACGGGATATAATTTCAGGTAAGCCCTTGACCCTATGAACTTCTAAACCGGAACAAGTTTGAAATATCTGGTCCCGTAAGCCCCTATACCTCATCATCTCCAGCTGTTGTTTCTAGAATCTATATCTCGTTTCAGCCTTACTCCTGTTCCCTAACGAATATGACTGCTTTACAGCCCATTTGCTTCCAATGGCCACTCTCAACTTACCTTAGTGTCCTCATTGTAGGATAGAAATCGTGGTTGCTCATTGTCTGAATTTCGTTGCTTCTTTGTTGTAAGATGTTTCGGAAGTATCGGAAGTATTTTTTATTATTTTTGTTTTCAAATATAAAATAACTGTTCTTCTCATTTTTATGTTTATGATCGCCTATAACTCTTTACGTAATTTCTTTTCCTACTCTTGAATTTTTCCTACTTTCGCTTACTGCCTTGAGTTTGTTTAAAAAAATATAGGTGCTATATTTATTAATTTATTTTACAAAATAATGGAAGAAAATTAGAATTATGCTATAAGAGTAATTACCATTGAAAAGGTGCTATAGTCAAGATTTTATAAATTTACTTTATTTTTCTGTTGTTCTATATGTGAGTAATAATTATCTTATTTATTAATTAGGTGGGTTAGACTAATAGCGAGAAAATCTTTTTTTAAATTTTTTTTTCTCCTACCATATACGATAACCGATATAGGTTTTTTGAGCGCAGTTGAATATAAATTGCTGGAAGTATAAGGATATGGTTAACGTGAGGCTGAGACTAGAGCACTACGTCGCCGAGTCCTGGACCCTACTGCATCTCTATTGATTAGATCCGCCCCATCGGCGTCTTCCTTCCTTGCTGCTTTTGTTTGATACTATAATGCCTTTTGCTCCTGTCTTTTTTTTTTCTTAATGCAAAATCTTTTATCTTAGTTTATTTTTAGAATTTTAGAGATATTGGGTATTGTAGACTGTGTAATTTGATCTTGACTCATCTTTTATGTTGTTGATTTGTTCTTTGTAATCCAAGAACCCGAGGGGAAAAAAATAAGTTATTTCACCCTAATTTTCTATTACTTTAATAAAAACTATATATAAATTACATTAAAAATTGATGACTCAGCCATGGTTAGGGGAAGTAAAAAAAGGGTTGGTTAAAAAACTAAAAAAAATCTCACTGAACATCATTTAAACTAGAGCGAATTTGCTGAAATGTGAGTCTTCACGTACAATAGTTCAGGAGATACTCTTTTTCAAAAAGAATAATAATTTCACTAGTAACGAAAATAATATTTTGCGAATTAATTTGTCAAATATCATGGTAACATCTACCACTAAGAACAACGTAAAGATGTATATTAGCTCTCAATTGAGGAGTAAAAATTAGTTCACAAGAAGTTAATTTCTCGTTGTTAGGAAAAACCTATGGTTATAGAAAAACTCCCTTATGAAGTTTTTAGTATATGGTTTTAAAGATATGAAGTTCCAAATGAAAAATGAGAGATAGTTTTTGACTTTTCTTTAATAAAACTAACTTCAAGGGATGGTGGGGGACCTTAAATACTTTGTTATTTACTTTTTAATGATATTTATTGTATCGCTTGTGTATTTTAGGTAATAACTGGATTATTTTCCTAAAGTAATGCACCATTTTTATTTTTACTTCAAAGGACTCAAAAATGATTTTTTTGTTACTTCTGGATCAATCGCCATGTTCCCTATTATCATGGTTAGCAGAGTAATCAATTTTTTAGTATAATCAACTGTATCATTAAAGTAACTTTAAATTTTAGGCGAAATAACTTCTTTTTTTTCTTCAGAAAATGGAATTTTTTTTCTCAACTTTTTATGTACTTTTTGATTTAATAAAAGAATAGACATGAATAACGGAATTCAATAGTCGATCATATGATATTTTTCAAAAACTTGAGCAATTCTACAGTAATTATATTCAAAGGTAAAAGAGATAATAGAGCTCAAGAGAAGAAAAAAAAGAAGTTATTTCACCTAAAATTTAAAATTACTTTAATGATACAGTAAATAGTATTAATTTTATAAAAATTAATTAAAATAAATATTTTGATAGAATTTTAATTAATTCTATTAGAAAAACTAGTATCTATTTCCGTTAAATGTTATGCAACTTTCTAAAATTAGCTTTGGTTTTCTATACTAGATAATATTTAGATTTAATTTTCATATTTTATGTAGTGCTTTTTTAAATGTATAGTTGTATGTATGAAATAGTTTATATATCTTGAATGCAGGGCCTTTTGGTTATTTGACAAAGAAATAAGTTGCAAGTTGATGGTCGGTTAGGGTGAGGTCAATTGATACATTTTATCGACTAACATTTATGTCACAACAATGTTTCCGGTTTTGGGAAAAGTAATCACAACTGTACTAACTTGGAGTGAGCCAGTACAATAAAAGGACAGAATTATGAACGGAATTTTTAACATCTTATTTTTATTTATTTTATTACATAAAATAAATTATATCTTAGATTTACAATAATTATGTTATATATTAACTTAAAGCCCATACCTGCATTTATCTTAAATCAGCTGAAACATGAATATTTAATAAATATTCATTATCGTTTTCTTTAATATTTTAATACAATAGGTCCTAGTTATTTTCCTGGAATATTAGTCCTTTTTTTATTAGTAATTAGTTAAGACTACCTTAGGAATTTTTTTTTGTGTTTCTCTTGAGGCTATCGTTAAAGTACGTTAATTAGCACCAGATGTTGAACTGTTTTTTGACATTCTTCATGTCTTATCCTCTTGCAGGAGTACGAAATGTCTGTAGCTTATACTTCAGGTTCCCTGATATACAGGATAAATTAATATAAAAGAGAAAAAACAGTTTACACTGTTTTGATAACTATGTATTTATCATTTCATTAAAAAAAAAAAAAAGGTTGGGATAATTTGCACCTCTTTCTAAAATTAATTATAAAAATTTGGAAATCAATACCTGGTGCAATTAAAGGCAACATGGAAGAAAAGAACCTCTAAATACATATAGGCGTAAAATAATTATAAAAAAGTTATTTTTATTTGAATATTCCCTTAAAAGACCGATGTTCCTTTTTTCAAACTTCATAGACATTTTCTCGTAAAATAAAAATACAGTGAAATAATAACAAATGCTTTAAAACAGAAATTTCTATTAAAAGTAATTCAAAACCAAAATAATTCTAAATTATGTATGTATTATTTTAATTAATTTTATATCATTTTTAAAAATGATATAAAATTAATTGAATAGATTTATGATTGTGCTTACACCTCGAGAAGAATTTATCTAGAAAATAAAGTTTTGAAATGTGTTGTTAAACAGAAGAAAATAACAGTAGGGGAAACAAAAAAGAATCACGATTTAGAAGTTGTTTTCCTCTTTCCTCCTCAGTCCTTTTGCCCATTTGCTCGCTCTGGTGTGCCTCATTCTGCTACACGAAACTTTTAACGTCAATCAATTGAGAAAGTTATTGTTTTTGGGTAAAAGTACCAATTTTACGGTACATATTCCCAAGCGTATCTCTAAATCTTGTGTGCTCCTCTTTGGGGCTCTTGATGTGCATGAGGCTAAATTAAGAAGTAGAGATGTATTAAATCTTGTGGTGTTGGATCTCTCTTTTTATAGCGATAAAAAGAAAAGAAAACGATCTGCGGGCGAACGGTGAACGCATCGAAGTTGATAGGAATATGACCTTGTCACGTCATATACATCCTCTCTATTGCGATAATCGTTTGTTCGTTATTCAATGAGAAAGTGGTACAATTTTTGATTGAAAATCAGTTATCCGTTGGAATGATGTTTGTCTTCAAGTAGAGCAACATGCCAATGTTGAATTCCTTAAGGTAATGGGGAAAATCCTCCACCAAAATTTACGTTTTATTGATATAATTCAAATTTAATACACACTATTTGATATTGAAGAATATGGAGAAAATTGAAGAAAAACGCGGATGAATATGTTATTTCTATAAATTTAATGAATTTATAAAATGAAAACTAAAATATATTTAATGTAATTGCTTAAAGACTTTATATATTCAAACCTTTGAGTAATTATTCGACTAACTAAGAATGTCGGGTTATTGTTAGAAGATAAAGATCAGTACTTAAACCTGTATTTATATGAAAAATAAATTTTTGGAATTTTTTATATTGCTAGGTTGTTGGAATATGGGACTGTTTCCGATATTTCCTATCGATATCGACCTTTGGTGTCGATATTCCAATTTTTTTTCTTTGTGTTGGCTACAGACCTTTTAGATCTTTAGCCGCCTGAACCAGCCTTCTCCACGCCTGCCTGTCTTGGGCTAGTGCTTTCCAGTTTGTATCTTTGTTTATTATGTTTATCCATCTAGTTTATGGCCTCCCATGTGGTCTCTTGCCAACTGTCAACTGTAGTGGCAGGCATTCATTGTTGTGTAGAGGCGTCCTGATGGATTGCTTCGAGCCACATCCCCTCTCCTCCCACCTTACCTTCATATTATGAGATACTGGCAGTCGATCCAAGCAGGGCACTATTAGCTCTTCTATTCCATGTGTTAGGATCAAATCCCAGATCAGTTCTGTAGTTGTGTGGAGGATATTCTTTTTAAATCTCTCGATTCTGCTTTCTAGGGTACCTGCTAGAGCCAGGTCTCTCAGCTGTATAACAGAGCTGTCTGCATTGTACACTCTTTACATTTGTTGAGGTTTTTCATGATTTCTGTATTCTTGATAGAGAAAAGGATGTTTTTGTGATGTTTTATTTCGCTAAAACATTTATGTGTTCTATTTCGATATTCCGATTTTGGAAGTATCTACATTGATATTATAAGACGTTTTATTAGGGAGGGGCTATTGAAAGCAAAATATCAATAGTTTAATTATATCAGCAGAAAAATATCCATTACTGTATATCGAAATACAATATAATTAGATTAGTCAGTTGGGTAACTGGTGTTCAGAAATAGGTGAAAAGCATATTTAAATTAGATTAGACCCTAAATTGTTTCAATGTTTGATGATCAAGGCTTAGTAACGTATGAAATTTCGAATTGTATCTTCCAATATCACTATCATACAAATTCCTATATGATACGAACTGTTTTTTTTTTTCTACTTTTAGAGTAGTAGGTTAATACGAACTGTTTTTTTTTTTTCTACTTTTAGAGTAGTAGGTTAATACTGATATTGTGATTATTCATGATGTGCAATATTAATATTTATATGCTCCTATCTATAGCATGTTGTTATCAAATCCCGTATCGAAATACGATATCGCAAATACCGATATTTATTAAATTCGATGATATCACAGAATCCGCACACAAAACAACGTTCTCAACTTATCTCTGTATTTGTTTTTTATTCATGCATTATTTTGAGTCATTCATAAGGTAGTAGGAAAAGTGATGATGGATGTTCCACTACCAATACGAGCTTACAAGTTAATACATTCTAGTTAAAAGGTGAAGAGGAAAAATAAACCTAAATACAAGTTATGATGTCATAATCATTGCAATGCAGTGTTCCATAAAACACTGTCCATAAAGTAGCTCCCCTTAAGCACTAAGGTTACATTATCACTGAAGGGAAGTACCTCAGAGGTAATAAAACTATGGGGGAAGGAGGGAAGTTTTCAGGATTAACAAAGCTATAATAAAAAAGTATTATTACTTTAAAGAATCTTGTAAGGGAACATTGAATGGGTTGATAACAGCCTCATGTATTTGTATATCAGTGGTAGGATATTCCTTCTCTTGCTTTACCATCTCGCCCAGAATACTGTCTAAACCTGAGGCTCACTTTTCATTCAATTCAAAAAGACTCTGAAACTCTTCGATCGGAAAATGTCAATTACAAACTCAATAATCACAAACCTGTACCGAAGACGTTGTCACAGTTGTAGGAGGTTAGGTGTCATGTTTCTTTAAAAATTTGTAAAACCACAAGATTGGAGAATTGGAGATTTTAGTATCTACTTCAAATTTTCGAAAATTGTGGTGAAACATTTTACTCTTAGAGTTTGAAATTTAAACAAAATACCAATAGATACCTTCGAAGTAAAGATAAAATGTTTCTTTGGTAATGGAAGAAAATTATTGATATTAGTCAACATTCGCAAGAAATTTGCAACATTCACAAAGTTTCAGTTCCTAAAGAGTTGAGAGGATTCAAACATTCTATTACGTGGTTGGAAAAATTTGGATATTTTAATATTATTGGGAAATATGATAAAAATTTTATGTTTTTGATCTTGTCTTCCTTCTCTAGCAAATTGATGAAGGAACGTTCCTGACTGATATGTATTTCAGGAAGATGTTTTCATTGCATAAATATCGGAATATGTTTTGATAAACCTTGCTCGTCCCCACCCGCCTTACTTGCTCCTTACTCGAGAGATTCATCTCATTCGCCAATGAGTAGTGTCAAGTCTTTGTCTTGATTTGTGTTGTCTTCTTTTTAACTAGCGCTACATTCCGTGAGGGACCAAGGCCGCCTGGAATTTCGGGCTCCAGTCGTCTCTCTTTATAGAAATTACGTGATGAAGCTCAATTATTTCTGAGAAAATTAGTTTTTTTCGATGTTGGTGAAAAAGAGTGAGTTCTAAACTTACCAGCTCTATGGCCACGGGGGAGTGTAGGGTAGAGGGCTTTGGCAGGAACGCCTTTGGGGCTTTTGTTGTCGGGAGAGTGGATATGAACATTAATACGTGACAGCCTTCCCCTAACTCCGAGCCTCTGACTGAAGAACTCGCCCCACGTTGGTCAGTAGTCCTTAATACGGCAGCGTAGAGAGAGAGAGAAATACTTTATTCATTCATGCTGCCCAAATACATCGGGTTGTTGCATTACACAGCATACTTATCAATCCGTGATCGGACATATATAGGTTACATGGTATAGTAAAATAGAAAGAAAACATTTTTTTTTTTCCCCCAGTTTACTTTTTACAATTACAAATTTCAGTATACACACCTAATACAAAGATTTCACTTTATTCCTTTTTTTTCTTTCCCCTTCTTGTCCATTCCATTTCACAATTTTTATTTCATTTGATAGACAAATTCACTCTCCCGAATTCCCCCTCTCTGATGCTCCCCAGTGACCCTCTAAACAAATTCACTATTAGACGGCCGTGTGAGATCAAACCAGAGAAACACTAGTCACGGCAGTAGATCAGTTTACAGTAAAACAAACATATAAACACATTTTACCAAAACAAAACATACGTAGATTGAAAGTAAAATATAATGAAAAGTTGGTTAAAAGAAATACTAGATAGGATACATAAGTAAAAAAAAATTAAATAAAAATGATGATAATAATAAAAATAAAATAATTTAATGAATAAATAAGTTAAAACACACAAATCGTTTAAACAAGTTCCTTAACTTGTATTTATCCCACTGATGTGATCTAAAAATAGCTGGTATTTTATCCGAGGCAATCGTCAGTACAGCATTTGGTTCGACAACTCGTTTAGTAAAAATAACTTACAATTTGACAGCTTTTAGGAGCAAGTGTAATTATAATTAGAGTTCTTTCGATGTATTATCGTGTAAAGCTGTTTGAAGAAAAAAATACGGTGATTAAAAGTTTATCACTCCCTGGGGGTTATAAAGTACCACAAGTAGCCTAAGTATCATTATACACTACTTAATGCCGCATTTAACGAGATTCAATTTGAGTACTGATAGATGGAGCTCATTTTGTTCAATGATTCACAAAAATACAGTTAGGGCCGTCCGTGACTCAGATGGTTAGACGCAGGTCTATCAGTCCGATATCTGTGGGCGGTGCCGGTTCAAATCCGGCCTGGGCCATTGACCTTTTTTATTAAGACTTTTTTTCAAGTGGCGGTCCCAAAAAGTGAAAAGCATGACTCTTTACCATGGTTAGAATAGGTTGATCATCTGTAGATAACTAGGCAAAGATCACCTTCGCTATGGATTGCCTTAAAAAAAAGAAGAAGAAAAAAGATACAGTTTAGTAGTAGTTATTTCAAAACTATTTGTTTCCTTTTCAAAATACGAGAAAATTATTTCCTAACTTTTTGGAAATATAATGAAAATCATTGTTCTTAAGAGTATAACTACTTTATGGTGCGTTTAACGCATTTTAATACTTCTTTAGTAGGTATATTTATAGTCAATAATTCACAAGATACCGTTATTTCAAAACTTATATAGATATATATATTTTTTACAAAAGATAGGAAAAAATTGTTTCCCAAATTTTTGAAAATATCATGAAAACCATTGTTCTCAAGAGCATAACTGCGTATTACAAGCTTCTAGTCCTAATGGAGTTCTTTACGTTCAATAATTCAACCATTGATAGTCCAACACCATGAAGTAGATAAGAATAATCAACTCTGTAAGAGTAGCAATTTCCATATTTGGCAAAATAAATTCATATAAATCTGTATATTTGGAAATTGCTACTCTTACAGAGTTGATTATTTTGATCTACTTTATGGTGTTGGACTATCAATGGTTGAACTATATAATTGATTGTAACAAGATGGTCCAGGGGATGGTGAAGTAAGGTACAATAATAGTTTTTTTTTATTCATTGATATTTACAACTGTAAATATCAATGAAAAAAAAAATACAACAAGAAAATTTGAAATAAGATAATAATGATATGATACAGCATGTAGAGAAACTACACAGTAGTAGAACTCATTCAAAAACATTTTACAATATAACGTCACGAGGCCATCTTCTTTTCAGGCGCCTCGGAGGATTGCCAGGAATGGAAGAGGAAGCAAGGTTAGAAACTAGTGGGTTTGGGTGGTTAGGGA
>NW_027107962.1:996235-998427 GCF_000696795.3 Halyomorpha halys | reverse complement strand
GATCTAACTCGCTTGAACTGCTGTAAAATACTGACTTTATTGTGTTTGCTACATCTCTTATACACCCTCGATAACTTACAAATATTTACCAACTCACATGAAGTTTCAGATCTCCTGACCCAAGATTTTCAATTTTTTTTTTAACAGCACTGAACGTCAAAAATGTTTTTCAATGTTACCTAAAGGCTATGGTTTTCAACTATTTTGTACAGAATGCCACCAGGGACAGTCATGCATGCTGGGGCGTGGGTCACCGAGCACTCAGTTCGGAACGTTGTGGGTTCGATTACACACCTGGTGCAGTTATTACTTCTTCTTCGGCGGTCGCTATAAATAAATTTTATCACTCTCACATCGGATAGTACTTTACTTAACCTTAAAGTATCCGCCAGGGGTTGAAAAAAGTTTCCAATCCCTCCAACCAGTTATCAATAGTTATACCTACGCAACCCTAACCCACTTTTACAAGTGTTGTGTCTCTTTTCCATTTTTTTGGTAATAATATGACCACAATTCTCACTTAACATTCAATAATAATAATTAATCTTAATAAATAAAAAATACTTTCTTTTGTTTCATGTAATAATATTAATAATTATACTAAAAGCAAATCTTAGAAAGGCGATTGATGGTAGTTAAGCACAAAGGTTATTAAACCGAGGTATCACTGAAGATATTTCTGTCCCCAAATTCTTTTCAAGATAATAAAATAGAAGTACAGATAGTAACAATGGAGAGCCCATTTTTTAATGTTACCGATCCATATTTGAACAGGTTGCATATAGTCCTAGAACCCGTGCAAAAAAAATCAAAATTATCTAAAAAAAATTTTGATAACACTTTTTTGAGTCTTTATTGCATTGACAGTAGCCTGTAAAGTCTGATAGCCAAATCATCCAACCTGCAAAAATGGCGGCTGTTTCAAAACGTTAAAAAAATACTCACTAACTACTGATTTTTCAGTACTATAATGAAATATTGTTTTCAAAAAAAGTATGTCTACTGTAACTATTGATTGTAATAAGCTCATTTAGGGCCTACATTTTAGCAAATTTACTCTACTTAAAATAATGTTCTATTAGGTATTTTAGTGTTGTTGGTATTTTTTATCATATGGAGCTCTGAGTGAAAAATTACTTTGTTTACAATGTGAAACAGCTGCCCTTTTTGGTGGTAGCATAACGTTACTGGCAGACTCTTATTTCATTTTTAGCAATGCAATAAACATTATTACTTTATTTATTGATAAGTATTACAATCTGCTACAAATTTGGGCAATGGGTAATGGTGCTAATTGAGTACATTCGTACCAGAAAGCAATGCAATAAAGATTTTTAAAAAAAGGCTATCAAAGTTTTCATCAGATTTTTTTTTTTTTTTTAGCTCAGACTTATATAGGCTTTTTGGAAATTTGCAATAATAATAAAGAATTAAATGATTTAATTTAACTTAATGAAGTTTACTTTCTTATATTGTCTTGAATGAATTATTAGCGTAGACTGAGGAACTTTTTCTAAGTCGAAAAAAAGACTCGTTTTTGCTTATTTTCCAGAATTATCAAAAATGGTAATTTTAATCTAGAATGAAATGCATTGAAATTTTTGCATGAGGTATAGCGAGAAAAGACAAGTAAACTTTTTTAATTTTTGTTTAAAGGGCTGTTAGATGAAAATAGTGGCTTCTCTGCAATATTTACTCCAGAGACTGGTGTTTTGGTGATAAAAAGCTGATAATAAGCATATAAACATTCTAACGTTGAAAGATCTAATTTTTAACGATGATTATGCTGATATTTTTGAAAAATTACTATGAATATAATAATTGGGTATCCAGATATATTTTAAAACATCGTAGAATCAATGAGAACTCTACATTTAATGCAATATCTATGATATAACTTGACTGCAACAGTTCACTATGACTTAATTTTATATAGAGTGCTCATCTTTGAGGATCCATAATTTTTTTTATTTATTAGACAAACAGATTCCAAAAGTATGACTTCTTTGTCTATTTTTGTTGTAAGGCTGGAGGTAGGAAAGGTGGTTTTCTGAAGATTGTTTCCTGCATACAACCTGCAAGCATCGACACAATAGTAAAGAACATTAAATATATATAAAAGCTGAAATTTAAAATACATTTTTGTCCTATAAGAATAATTTACAAAATTTGGTTTAATAATAGTGAAAAGA
>NW_027107962.1:991936-996185 GCF_000696795.3 Halyomorpha halys | reverse complement strand
TTTGGTGACCGCACTCCCCAACCATCTTCTCCAATCAATTAAAAATATATATTAAACTTCTACGAGGAGAAGATAGTTGGGGGTGCGGTCAAAATTAAACACAAATAAGTTGATGTAACTTATTCAATCGTAACAACTTTTCGGCTAGAATTTCTAGCCTTCATCAGGGCTAAAAACAGAACAAGGTAACAACCAATGAATATAGAAAATTTAACAATTTTTCTTTTTTATTTTCATTATTCATTGGTCGTTACCTTGTTCTGTTTTTAGCCCTGATGAAGGCTAGAAACTCTAGCCGAAACGTTGACACGATTAAATAAGTTACATCAACTTATTTGTGTTTTATTTTGACCGCACCCCCAACTATCTTCTCCTCGTAGAAGTTTAATATATATTTTTAATTGATTGGAGAAGATGGTTGGGGAGTGCGGTCACTAAAGAAATTCTTCACCTCAACCATCTTCTCCAATCAGTGATCTACGGTCAACTATCTACACCTCAATATATATATTTAATGTTCTTTACTATTGTTACCTGAAAAAACTCCTTTAGTAGATAATTACTCATAATTATTATGTACAGTATACATAATTTTTACCACTGGAGTAAAAAAGAACTAAAGCCACATTTTGAAAAGAATTGGTATTTTTCTCCTCTCAAAATGACAAAATTACACTTTATATCTGTATGAAACATTTGACAAGAAAAACATTTTCAAGAAACATCTCAAGCAGGGTTTGAACACTATTCGTATTGGACTTCTATAATTACAAAGTTGTTGAGGAATTTTTTACTTCAATAATTTTTTTTTTTAATTTTCCTAAGATAAGAAGAATATCAACAAACAAAAAATCATTGATAAACGATGTTTCCTAGAGGAGTAAGACAAGCCTCGAGCCTCAGTTGGAGATCTTTTTTGACATTTACAAAAGCAAAACACTGGCTACAACTGGATAAGCCCAAAGCAAGGAAACGTTTCTAACCATAATGTTAAGGTAAAGAACGATTTAGGACAAGGATAGAGTTTTGCTTCTTTGTTGCTACCACTGCTTATATAGCAACAATAAATGGACGCTTTGTTAGCCAATTATATAATATAAATATAATATAAATTCAGACTTCAGAATAAAATAGCTGATGATGGGTTATACAATCTGATGATACTTAAGCGTGACTTGACTGGTATAATTTCCGGGCAATGGATTACATGAAAGAAAAGATGAATTTCAATACACCTATCAAATATAAAGTAACTCAAAGTGAAGTAAGGTAAATTAAACAAGAAAAAAAAAGAAAAAAAAAAAAAAAAAAGGAAATTTCCCCCCTGATAAATTGAAAAAACTGTTAATAATTTCGGAAATCAGGTAACATTCCTGGTAAAATTTTAGATTTTGCTTCCATTCTTTCCAGAACAAAAGCCGTAAAGATACCCCTGTGTGGCTATTGTGGTAGAACCCCTTGCAGCAACAATTTTTTATGAGTAAACAGACAACATTATTAATGATAAAACTGATGTTATAGAGTTATACTTTTATTAATAATTATATTTATTTATTACTATCATTTTAGTTTTACCTTTTATTCCCATAATTTACCGAACCTAATGAAGATTACGTAAGGATAAGAATTTTTTTAATTACATTGAATTATCTATGATTTTTTTTAACTACCACCATGGTGAAAATTTCCGTCGTCAATCTTTCGTCAGATTCAATGCATTTGCATAGAAGTTAAGACCAAGAAATTAAGAAAACAAGAATAAGATAATAGTTAAAAAAAAAAAAAGGTAAATTGAGAACATGTTTATTGAGAGGTTCGCTTTATAATCTATATTTTACTTGAAAATATTATTTATATTACCTTACTTGATCAGTTACATCGCAAAAAAAAAAAAGCATTGGGCGCACTTTTAACTAATGTGAAATAAAAAAAAACATTATAAAAAAATAGTGATCATAGAAATAATTATGAGATAATTATGAAACATTCGAGTTGTTCGCTTGCCTAAATAAAAAAATAAAGGGTTTCCCACTTTAAGCTATGTAGAAACACTATTCTTTCAAACTAGCCAAGTAAGGTCAGAACGTGACTCAGTAAGGCATGCAGAGTTCCCTTCATTGTGCAGTTATCAAATTTTTAGAACATTTGCTCTTGTTCAACCATATTGTTTTGAGTATTGTTCTCCAATCTTTATAACTACAGAAAATTTACTAAAAAAAACACTTAATCGAATAAGTTTTTCATAAAACTTAGTTTAAATTAGCATAAATACTTAATAGTGTAATTTAAGATGCAACGTGAAATTAAATCAGGATGGCTTAGTACAAGGAAAATGAAAAAAACAAAACAAAAAAAACTATCCAATAACAGTAAGCTATTGATACATAATAATGAAACTTAATAAATAATTTTTATGAGGTGTTGTTTTTCTTCACCTAGATAAAAAAAATTGAGGAAGTAGTAAAAAGAAATAGATAAATTACATTTTATTTTCTTTAAAAGCAGTAAGGAACGTGACTTGATGCTTTCGACGTGCACCACAACAGGAATTAGTATCCTGACACAGAAATCATTTATGCACGTAATTTTTTGTAGTATTAATTAAACTAGGAAAAGCAAATAAAAATATGTGATAATTTCAAATTTTTTGGTATCTAAACATAAACATAGTAGTAGTAATTTACCTGGTATGTGCTCTCTTAAAACGTGAGGAAATGCTATCGTTGTAAACTATCAGTTTGTTGATATTATTCAGTTAATTATAATAATCCAATTGTATGATCATCCTTGAAACAATGTATATTTATTACATTAATATGAAAACACCAATAAAAAAAATTTAAATATAATCTGTTCTGGTCTATTAAACGGTCATTCGATTGAAAATGAGGAAATCTTTCAAAAAATTGGTTCCTCCTGTCATAGTTTAGAATAATATATGGTTAATGATCCTAATAAACTACATCAAATCACTTTTACATATGGGTTAAAAATATTATTTTATTAAATTATTAATTATCAATCAGACTGATTCAGGAAAAATAATCTTAGGACCTATTATGCCCAAACAGTAAAAAAAAATAAAACTGAATGATATTATTTATTATTATTACAATAAGAATAAAATTATTTATTAATTCATTTTGCGAACAATTTTATTTTATACTATACTTATTCATTTTTTTCTTTGGCCAAAGTTTTTTCACGATATCTAACCTCTCCCCTCCCCTCCAGCCATCTTATTAAAATTTGATCGTTTCATAAATACAGCTCTGTGGAAGTATTTATTAGTTGTAATTATTTTATGGAATTCATTATCTACAATATTTTAATATTTTGGATGTTTTTTTATGGTATATTTTTCAAGCTAAATTAAAAATTTTAAAATCCTTCTTTACTTTAACCTTTTTGGGGGATAAAAAGGTTTTTAAAATTTGTTTCCAAATTGGTTTGAAAAATATATTATTAAAAAATAACTCATGGAACTATATAAATAATCTAAAATATTAAAACACTTGAAAATAGAATTATTAATTATAATTTTAGAATTAATTATATTAATACGGAATTAAAATTGTATTTTTATTTTCTTACAGGTGGGTTTAATGAGGTCCGAAAAATATATTCCCCAATTAAGAATCTAAAACCGATCCCACAAAAAAAAAATAAATAAAATAAAGTTGGTTATTACTAATTATTTTATAACAGACTTTACGTTTTTAAGATTATCAAATTCAGAGCTGGTGACCTTCCACTCTGATGTCTAAAGCCAAATTGGAAAAACCAAGGGAAAGATGCTTTTTTTTTTGCCAGCTCACAGAATCTGAATGTACTTGGACCGACGCGCACAGTGGTCTGAGTAAGAAAAAAATTAAAAATACTCTTAAGATTTTCTTTAAAAATCACTACAACCGCTTTAAAATATGATATTTTAGATGAGACAAACAAAAACGTAATGTAATAATTTCTAGATCCCGGTTAGGGAGGTTGGATTTAGGTAAAAGTCTGAGGAATTATGAACGTTTAGGTGAACAATGGTTGAAAAAACCCTACAAAAAAAAATCAAGTCCAAGAATGTCCTTCTTTTAATTAGAGACTAAATGTCAATTGTTTCAGTCTTTTTTTTTTTTTTTGGAAAATTAACCTTTGCTCCTAGTAATATAAAATATGAAAAAAATGATGAATTGTTATTTAACTATTGGTAATTGAATTTTAACCAAGTGAGAGGGTCGTTCTGCAACAAGTATAT
>NW_027107962.1:983584-991886 GCF_000696795.3 Halyomorpha halys | reverse complement strand
ATAATAAATAATATTTAAAAAAATAATAATAAAAAAAAGAGTCATTCCGTCCAAACGATTTTGTCTGGCAGGGGAGTGTCAGAGGGTAAGGCGCTGTGCTACCAACTATATGGACTCCGGTTCAAATCCAACCGAAGCAGGTAATTATATATTCTGTTATTTCAGCCATGAGTCCAGCCTTGTGTACCTTTAATTAGAGAAAACTTGGGGTTCATGAACCAATCAACTCCTTGTATAACCGTAGTTCAAGTAACAGCACTGTCTTATAAAAGTACTGAACCCCTGACCCTTGATAGGTTTTATTGTTACAGTTTTCTATTTTAATTTTCATCATTTTGTAAGACATATTCGTTGGTTGTTCATTAATAGGTTCGTTTACTGAGGGGTGTCCGTCAAAAGAAGTTTCACTTGGGATGTTATGAGCCTTGAAAATCATATCATTCAAGACAGACTTGAAAATTTCCCATGGTTTGAAAATGGCCCTTACCTAATCCTTTTTTTCTGTCTTAAATATTTTTTTTTTGCATTCCACAATCTATTTACGAAAATAAATACTTTAAATTATACTATCGTAGACTCATAGAGATGAAGGAATAATTAAGTAATACAAACAGAGAGCAAGGAAAAAAGAAATGAAAAGTGTATAAGCAGGAGACTTTATTGATGTTTTTATAATTCATTGTCATTTTAATTCTGTTTCTTGAAACTTTTTGCAAGAAACGATAATGAAAAGCATTTCTGGATATTATTTAGAAGCTATTTAATATTTTAAGGAATAATGTGTTATAGTTACTAATCTTGCCATTATATTTCACTAAGTTTGTGCATCTATTGTTTGCTGCAATAAATTGGTGAAAATAAATATTTTGTTTTTTCTAATTCAACGAGAATTTAAGACAAGGGTCGTAAAACAATACACTTGTTAACCTTGTTGATTCTTCGATGAACTTAAACCTCCAAAGCTTCTTAACCTTAAGCGTGTTGGTTAAAATGATTTAAATGTTTTTACTTAATATAAATTTTGATTACCAGTCAGAGGGTAATTGAGGTTTGAAACATAATCAATGTACGTGCTACAGAAATAGTAATTTAAGAAACATGTCGCCGATAATTAGTAGCTGTATGTTATAAAAGAATTGTAAACTAGCTCCGGAGTTATTCTGCTCATTATCATGAAGACACCTGTAATATTTTCTGCAGTAAGTACCAATTCGGTTAATGTAAATGAAAGAACATAATTAATCTTAATTAACTCTCTTAATTTTTTGGAGAATATGTGCAATAAATACATTATATTTATAAATGTATCATATTTATAAATTCACCTTTTTGGGTGGAACTAATTTCCACTGAGACTATTTGCTTTGTTTTTCTTTATTTTGGTAAATTTTTGATATACAAAAAGTAAAAAAAATGTCCGAAATGCTTTTTGTTGAAAATTAAGAAAAAAAATCTTTTTGACATCGATATGCAGAAAATTTCGCGTTGAAAAAGATCATAATATTGATATTTAAAACAGAGTAAATATATAACAAAACGGTGGCCAAAACTAAAAATAATGAAATTTTAGCTCATTATTTAGTGAAAAATGAGCTAAAATTTCACTATTTTTAGTTTTGACCACCGTTTGGTTATATATCTAAAGATCTTGACTACTTAACGCAAAAAACATAGTATTAAATTCATTTCTAAATAACATAAATTTGTCCCTAACAGAGATCTTTATATCTACTAGTCTCCCAGATCCAGTCATTGGAAGACAATATTTTATTTCAGAATAAAAAAAAAATAATATTTTGTGAATTTATTTTTCATACTGAAAAACTGAATCTTAGGAAATCCTAGAAACTATTAGGCATACATTATGTATATTAATTAGTACTCAAATTCAAGCCTAATAAATTCAATTATAAGGATTAAATTCGAAGGAGTTGGTAGCAGTTTATTAATATTATAATGTTTACCAAAAGAAATTTAAAAAATGTTGACTTTTCGTGATTTTGAATTTTTTTTTAAATACTTTACCTTATTTACATTAAAAAAGTTGAAAATTTTTTTTGTACCTTAATCTATCAAAGTCGCTACTTTAAAGGCATTAAACAATGAATAAAAATAATTGACATTTCAGTTTTAGGGCATTTTTTTTAAATCAATCCTATAATGAGGCAAACAAATGTTTTTAGTACCTGAAGAGTTTTCTGAACTTTTAAATTAAAAAAAAAAGTATTACAACGAACTAAACTACTTAAAACCCCATATTTGTGGTAATAAATGCACCAAAAATCATATATCTACTTTATCATTTTAATTTAAATATTATTCCTCAGATAGCGGCACTACTATTCTTGGCTCAAGAAAACGAGTCCAAAGCATTGGATGGCCTCGTAGGTAAGCCAATATGTTAAATTGAAGGAAGCTGTAAAAATTAAATCATATTTGAATTAACTATTGATTTTTCGCTGCGAATAATTATATTTAAAAGTGAACGTAGGAATATGAATTTAAATTTAATTTAATCTACCTAATCATGAATTAAAATAACTAACATGACAATTTTTCTTACAAGTCAGGAGTGATATATACGATAAGAAACCAGCATTCTTCAGAATGGCTACAACCACTTGTGATCACGACAAAATGAAACACTTGGTCGAGGTAACTCTTGAACCAAGGTTTCCGTATAAAATGAAACTTTACTGCTTCTGAAGGGATCCCAGGTTCTGCCTTTTTTACGACTACCATGGAAACATATGTGGAGTTCAAATTTCTGTAAGAATTTTTTTTCTTTTAAATAACCATTAAAAGATTTGTTCTAACTGTTTAGGCCGGCGAAAATATTTCAGAATAGTTGAAAAGTAGATATAACATAAGTGGTATAATAAAACATAAATAATAAGAAATAATTAAAGAATAAATAATAAGGAATTACAAGATGTGGTCAAATATGTTTATACCCCAAACTAAAAAGTTTGCAATTATAACATCAGTGAAGTTGTGGTTGAATATAATTCTATATACATATGCAGGGTATTTTAGGGTTAAGTACTCAAACTGAAAAAATGAATTAAGGATCCCAGAGTAAGTGAAAAAATCCTTGGAAGGTGTGTCCGTTATCGCTTTATTTTGGAGATATCCACGTCTAAAGATTTTCCTTAATCTTTATTAAGCAGACTCTTCATCCATGGAACCATTCTCCTCATGGTTATGATATAGTACAACGCAATTTTCAAAAGATGTATAACATTTAGGATCTATGCTTGGTTTGTGTGAATTAAAAAAAAAAAATTATCCAATTTCTAAAACCCGCTGATGCAGATTTTTGTGGTTTCGTCAATTCGACATTGATGTTGAATCATAAAAATTCACAATAACGGTCCCAATGTTGAGATATGAAATTTGTGAATTGCCGATCAATTTATATTAAGTTTCAATCAAACTTCAATAGACGGAAAAATAAGGTTTTTGGTCGGAACATTAAAGAATGGTAGTAGTCAGAGGTCACATCAATATTTACAGTTATTAAAAGTTTATACACGACTATCTGATTAAAAATATGTTTTTTTCTGATTTTTTTTCAATAAAGACTGACACTGATTAGATTTTTTGATCCGACTGTTATCAAAACTTTTATTTTAGATCTGAAAATCTGTTCTGAGTAATGTAATATGAACCTAAATTTCATTACAAAATTAATTTTTGATTATGACACTATTGCCGTATGTGTAGATTCTAAAAGCAGATGTGCGAAATGTCAACCCACGCACATACAATTATGAAGCAGTAAAGGAATTCGTTCATACTAGCTTCTTTGGAATACCAGCGTATTCAGCTAGTGTATACTTAACTCCCCCAGGTTGGATAATTTAAAATAACATCAATACTTTTTGCAATTGACTTTCACTAATACTGAAAAGACCGCTTTGATATTAGATCAACTTACCGAAGCCGGTCGTCTAAATATCTCTGAAGTAGCTGAAGGCCTTTGGACTTCCATAGGAGGAGAAATTATAGAGATTCCCAGGTGCCAGCCGAACGGACCAAGAGTAGGAACCTTCAAAATGCAAGGCTGCTATCCAAGAAAAGGTATATTAACTTATAATGTAAGAAAAAGACTCTCCTACGTTTAATATCAAATCAAATATTTACTAATATTATCACGCTATTATAATATTTATGATCTATATAGTAATAAGTAATTAATTTAACTTTTTTGATAAGCAATAAAACTTAATTTTCAAACGTCTTTCGCTGTTTTCTTAAGTTCAGTACTTAATAATACAGTAAAGATCGCAATCAACATTTTCAAAACCTATAAATATTTTAATAGACATTAAATTTGACTAAACTACATTCGTGGAGGAAAACAACAACTTCAAGGTAATACATTGGAAGATTATTATATGATCGTGTGTAATTAATGGTAGAAAGATGGTCAGAATGGGCGGTCATAAAAATTTCTGTTAAGTGTTTTAGATACTTCTGTTTACTAATATTGATTTCGTTATTTGTCATATAAAATTATTCAGACAAATTTTTACCAAACAGCATTCTTGAAAATTAAAAAATATCTTCTCTTATGGTATCTACCATTAGTAACCATTTTTCCTGAGGTCTGAACACAACACAGATTTATCCAATAGTTGATTGGTATTTAGAAATTTAATTTTTTTTTTTTTTTTGCAAGACCTTCTATTTGAAATTAAACATTAATAATGCCAGAAAGAATGAAAGTGGCGTTTTTATTCTGAAACTGAGATTCATTTAAAAACATTTGATGAGGTTAGAATTTTGTGTTGTCAATAACATGAGTTAATTTGTGAAATAAAATAGTGCTGAGGTACACCATGTTCTAAATTGAGATTAAAAACTTATTACAATATTTGCAAGCGACCACTGCGCAAGTGTCTACATTGTTGCCTGTTGTCACCGCATTGGTGAGAGTGTTGTGTGCAAGGTCTGAAAGATTTGTTTGATATTTTAGGGAGTCTAGGAATTCAATTTTTCGCCTCCTAATATAATTCCGGGACCGTTATATTATTTAATAGGTTGTGTAATGCCGGCTGTATCACGTACTTCCAAACTGTAGTCCGGACGATCTTCCACTAGACGTAATTCTAGTAGTTCTATAGATGGCATTGTGTGCCGTCTGTGATGTGCATGAACAAGAGGGCGTCATAGAGGAGCGTTGTCAAGAGGATACTTTAATACATTTGTCATTTTAGTCGGAGGGAAAGGACTGATAATGTCAAGAGATGGTGTAGGCGGTAGGAACAGTCTTGGTTGTCTGATAAAGATGCGTACACAAATTTATACCCAAACATACAATGGCATTGGATGGAAATATTGTGGACTTCGCCACGTGGAGCGTTTTTGGGAGTCTGGCTTTTTTCTTGCTAGGTGAGTTAATACAATGATGACCGTTTTCGCAGTGTTTACGGAGATGTTAACTATCTTTTTGCATACTTCTTTGGCCAGCCATAGTGCCCACATGAGTGGAGTACACGCTGCTGCTGTCGATAGAGATGTCCCAAAGGCAATTCAGGATTCTGTTTACGTAAACCTTATCGAGGTGCGACTATAATGGGTCTGTAATGATCATCCTCGTTTCCAGACTTCCTCGATTTAAGAAGTGGAAGCAAGATGGCGTGTTTCTATATTGCTGGGAAATATCTCAGCCTCAACCACGAGTTATACAAGTTTGCAAGGTAAACATCTTCTTTGCGTGTTAGTTACCTCTGGATTGCCGTTTGGACACCCCTATGGCCAGAAGATCGATAGCCGTTATCTCTTTCCCAGATAGCCGTAAGTTGATTTGGACTAACATGTAGGAGGTATCACGAGCCAAGCGAACTTGTGCAGAGGAAACTCACTACACTCCTCTGCGCACATCTATACCGCATCGATAATGCCCTGTCAGAAGCTCAGTCTGTTCAGCGGGCGTCAAAAGGCGATCTCCGTCGTGTAGACTAACATTCGAGTACTTCTTTGTGGCAGATTTAGTGAGCTTCCAGAGCTTCCCGTAGTCCATGAGTTGCCCAGAGCCGTTTGTACGATGATGCAGTCTTCTATAGTCGCATTTTTTTATTTCCTATGGGAATATATATCTGATGTATTTCTTAATAACATTAGTCACGAAAAAAGAAAAGTGGTAGAAAAGGTCATCGAAACGGCAATACCTTGATCATACAATGAAAATGATTCCTTGATTAAACAGATTAAATATAATTTAAATGTAAATTTTCTGATAAGTAATTATTCATAGGCACAGTATTTGTGAACAAGTTCGATCGCTATGATTCATGCAGAGAGGCCTATATGCTCTACGTGTTATACGAAAAACATTCTCAGGTTGGTTTCGGCCTCTTTGGAGTCGGCTATGGTACTCCGGGACCACTCAGAGATTGGTATACTCACGCAACTGGAAAACCACTGAAGGTACATTATTTTGATCACAACAGAATTTTGTTTGAGATTTCTTAAGAAGAAATGTAGTAAGTTTATTCGAAAACTCACTAACGTATCGGAAACTTTTGTTACAGGAGTTGCTTCCAGCACCACCACCTTGCTTGGAAGATTTGAAACGATTCAACTTCACTTCAATCCATGTGTTTCTAGTTGACAATCCGAAAAGAATTACTTGTCCTAAATGCAGTGCATGGGCCTGAATCGCAACTTTGCTAATTAAATCTACATAATAATTAATTAATAATAAATGTTTCATCACATTTATCAATGTAAATAAAAATCAACGACTTAGATTATTCAAGAACCTTTATCTCGTTTCAACCTTATTTATATAATACATTTCCACTTATAAATGCATCAATCTGCACACAATACTTGTGAAACATTGCAATACTGTGTGAGAGAATATACTGACATGTGTAATTGAATTACATTAAAAAATAAAATAACTAAATTACATTAAATTTGCATTTTTTTCTTTTTGTTTCATTATTAACATTGTATAATAATAAATGTTTACAATGTCACCGGGCCTATTGTACGCCATCCTTTCCCCTGTTCAAAACAAGCCTTTTCAAATTTGGACATCATATTCGGATAAATCGTTTCGCAAAATATTGGACCTATAATACGATCTCGTCCAAAGGTGAGGAATCTTATCCTGGCCAGAGCATTACAAAGGATGCCTGTGGCTATGCTTCCATACTGAACATCTTATCAAGCTATTTCTTGGACCTACCCGTTTCTTTTCTCTGAGCCATCAGTCGCTTAGCTCTGTTGCTCTTCTGCCAAGAAATAATCAAGAATATCCACCCGTGTGTATCCGGTTCTTCTTACATTCATCGATATGTATGGGTGTGTTTATCCATCAAAAAGACAATTAAGGGCATACGGTCAAGATATACAATGAACAGCAGAAAAAAATAGAAAATGCTCGAGCAACTCGCAAAAGCAATATGTTTATAAATGATTTTTGGTTTGTTTTTTTTTTACGGCGGTAAGACATCTTCAACGAGGCCCTTACCAATCCGTGTGTGGGATTTGAACCCACTAAACCCAGCTCCAATACAAACTTTTACATCCTTTACGGGATCATCGTTTAAACATTATATCATGAATGAAGAGTGATTATATTCAGTCATATCTTTTTAGGCTATTTCCAGGTTCTCCTTTCCTTACTCTCCTTCCATACTTTCTAGCTAAACGTTGGTCTGTCATCCAGAACTACTGAGAGATTAGTATCGATTGGTATCGAAGGTATCGGCGGTCAATGCTAATCCGCTAACCTAATAAAATTGTATTTTTCCAGAAAGCATTGGTACTAGAATAATACATGCCCCACGTTCTCTTCTACTCCTGGTTACACCGAATATTCTAAAATACATTTTTAATATTCAATTCTTGAGTTATTATTCAGTACATATAAGTTAAGTATCGGCGAAAGCCAAATGTCAAAAAAAAAAGAGAAGAAGGAATAAGATGTAACACGTGTGAACTGCTGTAACATACTAACTTTATTGGGTTCGGTACATCTCTTTATATACATGCGATCAGCTGATCTCCTCAGTCAGCTGTTTATTCGATGTCAGCTGACTGAGGCTGCAACTCCCCCCCACCAGTTTACGAACAATCCTCGTAAACTTCAACTATACAATAATTTAATATAAAATACAACAAAAATAACTATTTACAATAACTTATATACAATAAGGAAAGCAAAAGATAGACACTCCTCATAATCGCTTATTACAAACTAAAAGTAAAGCATAAGAAAAATAAATTCTTGAATTTATACAATTAAAAAAAATGCAACGTAATTTATTCAGTAAATCGCCAT
>NW_027107962.1:982165-983399 GCF_000696795.3 Halyomorpha halys | reverse complement strand
ATTATGTTCTCTTATTATTATCACCCTGAATGATCCCTCGTATCGATGTATCTCCTTCCCCCTGTTTGATCCCAACTTTCTATATACAATTGTCCCAATTTTAATCATTCCCTTCCTATCTGTGAGGTTTAAATTCTCCCGAGCTACTCTCCTGGCTTTTTCCCTCTCCAACTTTCCCCGGACTTTTTCCCATAGCTTTTTCCTAGTGACATGATTGTTGCTTATCTCATCACCGTCCGCCGCCGTGCTCTTGTAGTCCCGCCGGATTCCACAAAGCCCGAAAAAGATTCAAACGGCGAAAACCCCGTAACGGTGTGCACCGAATTATTGAATGCCGCAATTGCCTTTGGCATTGCCACGTCCGGTTCCAGCCCTTGGTCTCCCTGGTACAATCGAACGTGATCGCTCAGCGTTCCGTGAAGCCGCTCTACGCCTCCTCTACTTTTGGGGTGTCCTGGTGTGTTGAGGTGCCATATAACATCTAGGTCCTTCATTTCCTTTCGTATCAAAGAGTTGTCAAATTCTCTTCCATCATCCGATGAGATGCATTCGGGAACTCCGTAGAACTGAAACCGCAAGCGGAGAGCTGCCAATACTGCTTCTGAAGACCTATCTTGCCCCTGGTACGCCATTGCGGCCTTACTAAAGAGGTCAATCATGGTCATTTGTACCCCTTCCATGTGAATGTGTCGATTTGTAAATCTTTAAGTGGTGCATCTGTGGTAGGTGTCTTCTCCTGTCTTCCTTTAGGAGGATGCGTGTCGCACTTAGTGCGTAGCCAAATCTCGCAGCTTCCTACAACCTCTGATATAGTCTTCCTCATTCCCCACCAAAAGCATCTTCTTTTTAACGGATTCCCCATGGATTCCCCGTTCATTCTCATGGATTCCCCGATGATTTGTCTTTCCCTGATGATATGCTAAGGTGACTTCTCTTTGTTGTTCTTCTTCCAGAAGGGTCTCCACCATCAATTTACAACGGATGTATGTCCTGTCCATTCCAATCTGTTCATCACGCCATAACCGCTTGATCTTCTCCCAAACGGTTTCGTTGCCAACAAATAGGTGATGTTTTTCTCCAGGCTTCGAATGATTCTTCAAAATTCTACAGATCTGGTCATTCTTCACGCCTGGTTCCGACCAGATCGTCGTTATTTTACTTCTCCCGTACTCACTATGTTTAATTTTGGTCACTCCGGTGGTTTTTGTCTTCCAAATAATTAGTCTCTTCTTGT
>NW_027107962.1:976941-981211 GCF_000696795.3 Halyomorpha halys | reverse complement strand
CTGACAAACGGATTCGTCAATTCCTCTCAGAAACTCGTCCATCAGGCGCTGAAAGGTTATGGGGGCATTTTTGAGGCCAAACGGCATCCTTGTAAACTCATAGTGACCCCCTTTCAAAAGTGAATGCCGTCTTATGTTGATCATTAGAGTGCATCTTAATTTGCTGATACCCAGCCTTCAAATCCAGCGTGCTGAATACCGTCGCCGATTAATCTGGGGTATTCATGAAGATGAAGGAAAAGTATAATATTGTGAAATCATTATATCAAAGTCATATTATTTATTGTCAATAAGTAATTTTATTGTTTGGGATACAAAACTATTTGGAGATAATAAACGCACTTTTAATAATCAGTTATTTTTATTAATTAATTGTTTAAGATTGAACGAATCAGTGAATGATCAAATCAGATTCATCAAAATTCATTTTTATTTTAGGCTGTTGAGATAAATATAAATATATATTATATGCGTGAATAACTACTAAAAGAATTATTAGAGCAACATAAGATTTTTTAGAAAAATTACTAACATTGTCTTGCGTTTCTCAATCATATTTAAATTGTTTTGAGAAAGTGAAACAAGCTTATCAGTTCCATTGCCTTATCAGTCACTTGCAAGTGTCACAAAATCTTACCGAGAACGTGTTACAGAAATGGTAATTAGAGAAAAAGTAATAAGTATTACCTGGGTAATGAGTTCATCAGCTTCAAAAGAAAAAAACTATTTAAAGTAAAGAACGCTTTTTCAATCGGTTATTCAGTTTCCTCACAATGAAGACATTAGCGGCTATATGTGCGGTAAGATATAGGACATAAAAAAATGATTGCTTATATATTTATTAATAGAATTATTTCGTCTAATAAATTGTTCCCTCCAATAAAATCGAAATTTTTCAGGAACTGAAATGAAGTTCGGTTTTTTTTTTTTTCTTAGGAGATTTTGAAAATTATAATAACAAAAAAAATTAATATTTTCTCTGGTTAAAAATAAAACGCTAAAAATATAGCAGAATATTTATCATATATTTTATGTTGTTTTTTTCATACTAAGCCTGAAACTAGAAAATAATTTTCACTTAGGATTCCAAAAAAAAAAAATGTTAAAACAAGAATGAGAGGACAAATATTAAATAAGGAGTCAAACAAACGATAACTTTCATATTCTTCGAAATACTGAAAAAAAAAACTAGAAAAGTAGCACAACAACGGTTTTAATTTCCTCAGATTACAAATTTAATATAATTATTTAAACTTAAAATTTGAAATACTCAGTTTAAGTAAAAATCCTCTTTATACCACTAATTTTACATTTAAAAGGTTTTATTTAAACATTTTATTAATGATATATGATTAACTTAAACTATTATTTTTATTCAATTAAGTTGCAAAAGAAGATCGATTTAAGTTCCACATTTTCTTCTAATAGATTCTTGTTCGAGTTACATATACATAAACTTTGATCATTAGGAAGGGACTAGGAAAAGGGTAAATCTATCTTGGCAAAAGTGTAAAAGGCATTTACCACACTATTAATAAACGGACTCATGTATGGTCCGAACGTATTCAAGGAAAATATTAATACTGTTTTAAGCAATTATTTCTACCTTCAACCAATTTTTTATGGCCAAACAAATGTAGGAAAAATATAATGAAATTGAAGATCTACATCATATTTTCACATGATAACATGAATATGTACATCATAATTTCATATACAGGCTTACAAGAGCGTCAATAGAAACGAATTGATAAATGTAATCATTACTCAGGGTATACCTAAAAAAAAAATAGACAAACGAGGATGTCAAAGAACAAGATATACTATTGGAATAGTTGGTAGTGATGGACGACCTAAGAGAAAAAGACCCTTTATTCCCAAATCTATTTAAACTAGCCGGGGAGAATGCAGAACAAGCTGTAAAAGAAGGATTTACAAGATGTTGTCAGATCTACCTTACGCAGATGGCATGGCAGTATTGGCAAGATCAAGAGCAGTGTAATTCGGGGTCTTTTAGGAATTCGAGGTAATCGTATGAAAAATGGACCACCTTATGAAGGATAACAATAAGGTGCAGGCTATGCCCTCGAGAAAATCGCCAAAAGGACCAGAAGACACGGTACATTTTGGAAACTACAACAACAGGACCAGTCAGTTTAGGTTCTTAGGAGCTTCTGTCATAGGGAAGAACGGACATCTAGAAGAAATTAAGGCAAGATTACCTGCAGATATTTTATTCCGTTCTTCAAAGTCACCAATGTAGATAAGGTATAAAGAATCATCTGACCGTTTGTGTTATAGGACTTGGGTACATACCAAGAAAAGTGAAAGAACTTTAAAGGAAAGGGAAAGAAAACCACTCAGGAAAACATATGGACCTGTTTGTGATAATGGTTACGGGAGGATCAAGAAGAATTACGTACGAGCTTGCAGACATATTTGGATAGGATAGGAACCAGTAGAGGTGACAATGACAGCATTTCTATAGCAAGCACACCTAAAGGCGCTTCCACGCTTGAAATAACAAAATAATGTGGAAAACCTGTGACATGAATAGGAGAGAGAATAGAGGAGGCTCGCTAATGATTGGAAAGAATTACGTAAGATTGAAGAGGAGATAAGTAAACTTGCAATGCTGTAGATTGGCAAACTTCGTATGGTGTAGTCAGTTGAATTATAAGAGCGAAACGCCATTGTATGCTGTCTTCATATCATGACGAAAGGAAACAGGCCACAAAATAACTAAAAATAGATTTAAAATTTTTGAAGTTTGAATTATGGTGTTACACAAAACTAACACAAGAAATAGCTTTACAGAGACACAAAGCAACAGTTTGTAGAATAAAAAAAAAACAATAAAATATTTTGTCTACTAAATATTTCTTGAGAAGCTATTCACCTATCAAGGTTCTCTTCAAACTTACCAAACAAAAATCATCTTATCTTTTAAGTGTAAATAAAAGTATGTTATTTTTCATTTTTTTATTATAAATAAATCGAGAACATTTAGAATAGGTAGTATAATAAAGATTAAAATTTCAAATTTCTTATTGTGATAAAATAAATAAATAAATAAAATTCATATTGTGAAAAACTTTTTCAAGTGAATGATTTCATATATTTGTGTGGAAGTGGATAGCTCATTAGTTAGGCAATGGACTACTAACTCCTTGGACCCATCGCCGACTAAAGGCACACCATTTTTCCAAATTATATTTTTTTAAATATATATATTTAGTAATATTTTCATCTTTTTACAGGTTTTGATATTAACAATCATATCAGAAAAAGTCGAAGGTCTGAGGCCTTTCTCACGTGATAAACTGTTAACAGGTAAATGATTGTTCAAATGCAAACTTTTTAAATTAAAATCTAGGGAAGCTTTATTTACACTATTCATTAAAATGATAAAACTTCCCAAGATTATTTATTTTTTATTTTTTTATATTGCTACACAGAGTAATAGAACATCCGACGTGTTTTAACAAAATTTCCCTACTGGAACTACAAACAAAAACATGAAAAGTAAAATATCAAAACTATTCCAATAATTTATTATTAATATACACAATTTTGATCCATTCTACTCTCAACTTTTATTCTTAAAAAACTCTTCAACGCTTCGGCCCTGTAGGCCACAACTTATATTTATCTCTTATAACTGTTATAAGTGAAAAAGGAGGAGTTTGTATAAAAGGGTTTTTAAACTTAAGATATAAAAAAAGTTATATGTGACATGGGCAATTAGCCTATAAATGAGATTAAAAACAGTGACATCAATATTTAAGGTTGTCTCCTTGAAAATTGCCAAACTCCTCCTTTTTCACTTATATTTATCATTGTGGCGTACAGGGCCGAAACCTTAGAGAGTTTTTTAAGAATAAAAGTTGAGAGTAGAATGGATCAAAATTGTGTATATTAATAATAAAATAAACCACTCTCAAACAATCATATAATAAATAATTAATCTAATATTCCAATACTGTTAAAGGTAAAAACTTGCATTGGAATATTGGTTTTTTCCATTACTTTGATGAACATTAAGATTATTGCTCTAACGAAAGATATTGACAAATGTAAACTATTATTTTTATAAGTTGTAATCGGTTTATGTTTAAATTGACTAGAGTTTAATGGTGGCAAGTAAAATGATATAAATAATTACCTTAGTTAAAACCATTAAATCCCATGCACTACTATTTGAATTAATTTTATTTCTTTTTTTATTTCTCCTGTTGCCAATTTTTCCTAGTAATTATGAATATATATA
>NW_027107962.1:970837-976856 GCF_000696795.3 Halyomorpha halys | reverse complement strand
ATATATACTACTAACTGTATTATATATATATAATACAGTTAGTTGGTCTTGAATCTGTGTGCTGTTACTCTGCCCCAAACTATTTTCATTTCAGTTCTTACGTTCAATCTGATCATAAGTTATACACACACACACACACACACAGATTCAAGACTAACTAAATGTATTCTATAAATCATCTGATTCTATAGAAACATAAAGGTTCACTAAGCCTAGTAACATAGGTCTTATTATTGTTTATAGATTACACACAGCTAGCTCCCTCCCTCCAGTTCCTTCATATGGAGGATCTCCAAATAAACAACAATAACAATACATAATAAAATATACAAAAAGGATAAATGGAACACTGTTATAAGATAAGAAATAAAAGACTCATTTGTTAAGGTATACTAATCCTAAAACCTAGAAAGAAAATACAAAAGATCGAAGATATAACTTAAGCTATAACAATACAATATATAACAAAATCACGATAACCTAGATGGCAAACGAAAATTAACTTAATCTATATATAGAGAGAGAACAATAACTTAAATAACAAATGAAATTTAACACTCCAATTGCAATAAAACACAAAAACTGAAAAAAAATTTCTAGCCGTGAGATGGTCCAGGCTGGGCTCCGTCGTTCGTCTCGATGTGTGGCATTATATGAGGCACTCCAAGTTCCTCTCGTACGGGACCGAAACGGGTAATTGACGTCCCTGATTATAAATAAGTTGTTCTCATGGTCGGTCAGTCAAGAACAACTAACTTATTCATAGAAATATTGAGGTTATAAACATAAAGGTTCACTAAGCCTACTAGTAACATAGTTCATATCATTGTTTATAGCTTACACACGGCTATAAAACCCATAAATCCCATGCACCGCTTGAATACATGAATTAATTTTATTTCCTTTCCCCTCTCCTTTTTTTTATTTTTCCAATTGACAATTTTTTCAAGTAATTACATATTGGTATTGGTATTGGTAATTGGTGGGGGGGAACAAGTCCGGCAAGTGGGTCCATTTTGCCAACCCTGACGGTTACCTAGGTTGCCGCCGTATACTAACCGGGAGTGTCAAGATTCATTCTTCAGGACCGCCAAAAAATGTTTAACTGCCCCATGTGGGAATCGAACCCACAACATTCCGTATTGGAACCTGCGCCCCAACCCCGTCACGTACATAGACGTAAGTACATAGATGTATATATATTCTATATATAAATTTCGTGTAGGCGAGGAAAAACTAAAGCGATATTTATTTATATTTATATATACAAAAATATATTCGTAATTACAGTTCCTCTCTAAACCTGAAGATAGTAGGATCAAAATGTAGAACACACTGCGCTTAAGAACTGGCATGACTATGCGAACAATAAAGTTGCCAAACGTCGCCTAACAAAGTTGTATCATTGACTGATCCTCAAGAGACACCTAAATACTAATATATATACGAGTATTAAAGTAATGGTAGGAAAATAAAATATTAATAGAGCAATATACACATTCCTTGGTAAAAAAATTAGGTAAAATGATTTTGTATCTATGAAATGTGTACACAATTTTTTATTTTTATTTTTTTCTTGAAACAGGGACCCCAGCCTTTAGAAAGGAGCCAGGAAGGTGCTCAGAACCTATACCAATATCCTCTTACGACCCTACGTTCAAAAAGGATTGGGTGCTGGTAGAAATCGACATATGTTTCCCAGTCCATCTCTACTGCCCACGTGAAGACCCTCATTACTGTCTGCTGTTGGACTATATGGGCCATATCGCTGGTGTCCAATATGGTGTAAGTAGATTCTTGAAGGCTCTATGTTCAGCTTTATATACATTTTTTAACTAACCGAACAATTAATATTTATCAATTATAAAAGTAATAACACAATTTTATGGCAGTATCCAGCATGTATTGCGGACGAAGTGCGATCCTACAACTTTAGTAGTAATCCCAACTATGAAAAAATAAAGATCTTTGGTATCTGGGTCTATATCGTTAGAATTTATTTCACAAATCCTGGTAATTAACAACATACATTATTTATTAAGATATCTAGTTCGAAGTTTTAAGACTTGGAATTGTTTTTGCAGTGATTTTGACAATATCTGGTCGTAAGGATTTGTCTGAGCCCATCGAAGGTCTTTGGACCGAAGTAGACGGCGAATGGTTAAGATGGGACCAAAGATGTCGAACGATCGGACCATCACTTGGAAGGTTTTATCTGCAGGGATGCTACCCATACAAAGGTAATTGTCATATCGAAGCCAAAAATCAATGTCTTTCTGAAAGTAATATTTATTTTTGCAACCAGCATAGGTTTTGACTTTTTACGAGGCGCTTCAAAACCAGGTCGAAGGAATACAATAAATGTTACAGACCAATACAAAATTTCCAAGTTTCTTGTCAATATACCTGTACCATTCTCAATTTCATGGTACCTTCGTTAATTTAGTGTAATCAGTTTATATTTATCCCAGTTCTTCCAATGTTTCCATGATTGCTAAAATCCGCTCATTGTTTCGAGACTCAAGCTAAAATTTAAGTCAGTATTTTAAACTGATTTTATTTTTTCAAATGCTTGAAGCAACTAAAACTGTAAGTGATTAGCTAAAACCGAAAGTCTGCAGACTGTTGGTTTTCATTAGCAATGAACTACCACCACTTCACAGAATAACTTAGGACTTAATTTGTTAAGGGGCCCTCACACTAGAAAAATGTGTGTTAAAAATTTTAACACATTATTTTGCATAATTGAACAAATATATTGAAAATATGAGGAGAAATTTTGCATATGTGGTATTTAATATTTTATACAGACCCGTAAAAATTTTGTAGAAGAGAGTGTAGTATGAGGCAGCTGAGAAATTATTGCCCAATATTTTTCGAATCTATCAAAAGCTTTCACCGCGTGCACAACGATGAGCAAATATCCTATGAAAAACGCGAGGCGTCGTTCTTCCAACGCAAAATTGTGAAGTGTAATGTTTTTATAGAGTAAAGGGTTCACGACAATTGAATATTTTACTCAGAAAATCAGCTCAATGTGTTTGCACATTTTTTGACGTGGCATTTTTGTCAGTGTGAGGTCCACAATACTATTTTATTATTTTTCAACTATTTCGTTTGGTTGTGGGTTTTTTTACACACGACATAGGCTAAAACATGAAATAGAACTTAGCAGTAAAATGCATTTTTTGTAGTTGTTGATCTACAAACGTAGGTTGTCCAGGCATTGAACCACAGTTGAATAAACTTTTGCTGATCCTAATAAATAATAAATGGATCAGTCACATAATGATTCAGTAGAATTTTGAATTAATTGCTTAAAGAGACTTTAAATCATTCCTTACATGGCGTGATTGTTCCATTATTGTAAAATATAGAGCAATATAAATTTAAAAAAGAAGGAGGGTTGTTTTGCATCTGATTAAAGGCTTTTCTTTCTATAGAGTCTTTTTTAACCAAAAAAAAGCCACTAAAAACTTTTTTTTTATATTTCTTATAAAACACAAAATTCGAAAATTCCAAGAAGAAGACTATTATTTGTTAATTTGGTATTCGTTTTCCATTTAAATTAGTTTGCAGAAAAATAAAGGAAAAAGTGGTTGGTTTTCAACATCATAGTTTTCCAAAGAAAGATTAAATCCCACTCCTTCACAACATAAGGATGGTAAATAAATAGTATATTATTGCAGGTTATCATATGTTATTATCATAAAATCTAAACAACTTTATTTATTTTCACCAAATCTAGAAAAAATTCAATTAAAGATTCTTTCTTCCAGGAAAAGTGCAGCTTTTTAATTAATATTTTGACTGAAAAGATTTATGTATAAAATCTAAATATTTTCAGTTGTACTTAAAAAATTTTTAATTGTACTTTTCCTAAAGTTAGTAGAAGCTCCACTATGTAGTAAGCAATCGACTTCTGCTTATGCTTTTATTCATTTTAAAAAACTGGCAATTTTTTAACAATACATTTCTTTCTTCGTGATAAGTAATCTGTTTTAGATTATTTCCTACTATCACATGATAACTTCTCAGACTTTGGAAGGCGAATATATATATTTCAGAACCTGAGAATCACAGGAAAAGACACATTTATGGAGATAAGTGCGTCCTATTACCAATCGCATTTTTTGGAAATTATAAATAAGAAGAGATTGGAAATTAAAACCATAAAGAAATCCGACTTATATTTATACTTCAAGAAGAAGCAATACAGCAATAAAACGAAGAATAACAGGAAGAGAACGAAAAATATTAAATAGTATATGATTATGTTTCCCCATGAAAGTACACTTCTCCTCATCCCCCTACCACAACTTTTGCCCCTTTTTCTGTTATTTCGGCCCATCCACAGCAACTTTTCATGTAATTAAAGAAATTTAACCCTCAAGCAGCTTAGTAACCCACTTTGAAAGTATTCTTATAAAATAAATTTAACGTATGGATTTTGTCTTTCAGGAATTCTTTATGTCTACAATTTGCACGAATTTGCCTGTTGTACAAACCCCTTCTACCTCTTCTTAGTCTACGATGGACTCTCTATGGTGGGCTTCGGGCATGGAGCTCCTGGCTACTTTCCCTCTGGGGCTTATAGAGACTGGTTTGATCATCCGGAAGGTGAAAAGTTAGCGGTAAGTTACATTTAGGATTATAAATCTAAATTTATATTTTTATATAGTATATCTGTATGTATATTGAAAATATGTTCTAGCGCATAGTTCCATCTCGACCAAACTGCTTCGAACAGTTCCTCTTAGACGGTCTCTCTACGATTGTTACCTTCTTGATCGATGATCCGTATAATATTAAATGCGAAGTATGTGGCTGCTAGTAACTAACGAAACTTCGTCAGAATTCTGTTGCTTCATTTTTCTGTTAAATATAAAATAAAAACAGTTTCGAAATCTTATAACATATTTCTCAATAATACCTTTTTATCCTAATTTTCTAATAATCAAATATCCTTCTTAATGAGTTAAACTTCATCTACCAACATTTTTAGAAGAATTTTCAGTTTAAAAAAATAACTAAAGAGAAGATACGATGAACTTAATGTTATTTATGGATAAATTTTATTAAGAATAAGACCACGATCTTATCACAGCACACATTCTGAAACAGCTCCCTCGTAAAGTCATTCTATTCCTTACCTATATCTATAATCCTACAGTCCGATCCACCTATTTCCCTGACCCTTGGAAAATGTCTATAATAAAAATGTTTCCTAAACCCTCCAAGCCACTTGAATATCCATCTTCCTACCGTCCTATTTCGCTCCTGCCCATTATGGGCAAAATCCTAGAAATACACTTATTTAAACGCCTCTATCCAATCCTTGACTCATATCATGTTATTCCTGATCACCAGTTTGGATTTAGAAGATCTCATTCTACCATACAACAGAGTCATCGAGTGGTTGATGATCTTCCACATTGGAGCGCGGTATGTACTTTTTTTTTTTTTTTTTGTTCCCCCTTCCTGGCATTGCTGCCATACGGGGTTCGCCAACAGTGGGGTAGTGCGTTAGGGTTACGCATGCCACTGCTGCCAATAAACATCTTTTTTTTTTTTAACTCTTTATTTTCATATATATATATATACAAAATTAATGGTGGAGCCATTTAATTTTTGGGGACAAATTATTATAAAAACTTGGTGCAGCCCAGCACTCGGTTAAGTGCCTTAAGATGGGGCTACACCTTATCCATCGGCATCCGTCCGGTACGTCCAACACGCCTGGTCCGCATCCGTCCGGTTGTCACCTCCAGTGCGCAGCCTAGTCCAGCCCTCCTGGTCTCAACCTGCTTCTTCGCTGTCCTCTGGATCTTCATCTTCCATTGGTGGCTCCCCGAGCCCTTCCCAATGTAAAGTGCGTTGGCCAGACCACTTCCCTCCACCCGTAGATGAATTCCCTGAAGTAAGGGTATTTATCCTCTTCCATCAGCAGAGGGAAGTCCGACTCGGCGAGGGCGAAGATCCCACATTTTCTCGACAACCTGGCACGGTGTCCTTCCAT
>NW_027107962.1:962454-965952 GCF_000696795.3 Halyomorpha halys | reverse complement strand
ACATCTGCATTATCCTTCATAATGGTAATGCATTATCCTGTTTTTAAATGTCTCATTTTAGAAAGAGAAGAAGTTAAACGGAAGAATGAAGATATGGAAACTCTTGAAAGTAAAGAAGATGAACCACTTGATAAATAAGACACTATGGATAGAATAGAAGTAATGAAAAAAAACATAAGGTCTTGTTTAGGACAGATGGTCTACTAACGTGATTTTTTAAAGCGACAAACTGAGAAATTGCCGGGGCTCTCGAAAAAAAAATCACGAAAATTTGGGAAGAAGAAGCGATTTTCATTAAATGGTCAAAGGACCATGTAGTACTGATTTACAAAAGAAAAGGGTCATCATGCAATTCAAAAATCACTGGGAATTATATTACTTGATATGAGGAAAAGTTTACTTAGGTAATTATTGTTAAATTAGTTTCTTAATACTAAATGATTTTAAAAAATATTGTTTTTCGTTTTAAGAGTAAAAATGAACTCTTGTTACTATAATGTAATAGTGAGTATCATTTTATAATCATAAGTCTATTTCCTCATAACATATATCAATCATAAATTTTAAATATATTTGTTTACATGCAGATAGTAAGCTTAATCTCACTGATAGTCCAACATAGAGAATGAATTATAAAAACAGGTGATACAGTAAACAGCAACATTTATCGAATCTAATAACTTATAAATTTGTATCTTTTCTATTTACATTAAACTTTATATTAGATATCAGGTAACTATCGAGATGTACCTGATAGTAGTCGGGAATTCGCAGATATTCAAGATATACAGCCGATGCCAGGTATTGTGGTGTTGAATTATGTGAAAGAGAAGATTGTTTCCATGTTTCATTGCAAATTAAAATAGTAGTTTTATCAGTTATCGATCAGTTTGTCTATCAATCCAGTCAATATAAATCTATTAAAATTAAACATGTTAACCTTTAGTTAGTAATTATATTTAGAAAGTATCTTTCAATTATTTCTCTTTCAAACCTTGAAATTGTAGGGACCGTTAACCCTAGATTAACAAAGTAGAACAGAAATAATCAATATACCACTGGGACGATGTACATTTTGGGCTGGCTTCAGCCATTTTTTAGTTGGTACATACAACAGTTCTTGAAACCATTTCATGAATAAAAATTCAAATAATTTCCTTTCTTACTTCAACTATAACACCAGGTAATGGTGTGCTACTTGAATACTTACCTGGTCATCTTTTTCAATAAATCAAACTAAAAGGCCTTACATCAAACTCGTTATCAGCCTTGTCGTTTGTGATATGTCCATCTTCTGTTTCGCTTCTATCGATGGTCAGTATAATATTAGTTTTCAATCTCTTTTGCCTCAGATTATTTTATCATTTCCTTCTTGGTTCTAAATCATTTTTCTAAAGACATCATGTATATCAGCAAAGAATAAACATGACGGTATAAATAAAAAACTAAATTTATACAACAAGAAGAAATAATTTCACCCCAACAGAACAAATTTCCTAATTCATCCGGTAAAGGATGAAGGATAATGTAGCCTGAGAGATAACTATCTCCTCAGTGTCTACAAAAATACTGAATAGGAAGGTAAACAAGGATTAAGATTAGAAAGATCAGTGGTAACAATATGGGTTTTAAAATTATATAGGCTAGAGTATAATTATTTACCCTTACTTCTTATTTAAGCGTTAGTATAATGTTTCCCAAAGTGTTCTGGGCATAACCCCAAGGGTACGGAAAGAGTCTGATTCCTTTTTTTTGTTAAAAATACTGAAAACAATTTTTTTTTACTTATTACTCACTCAGAAATCATCGATTTGAATAGGACTTTTATTGGTGATACTAAGTCGAAAAATATTCTGCAAATGTCCGAATGTCCTTGCTAATGCGCCACAGGATTAAAAATAAAATAATTCATTCAATTTTTATAATCCATTTACTATGCTGGACTGTTAACGTAGTTAGGTTTACCATCAGCATGTAAATAATACTGTCAAACTTTCTCACTGTTGTGATATTACTTGAATGACAGATATGTGTCCTGAGAAAATATACTTTAAGTTATGATCAGAAAAAAAAAAACTCAGTATTGAATCATAGTAATAAGAGTGAATTGTTTTTCATAAAACAATATACAATACTTCGTAAAATTATTTAATATTGAGAGAGTAATTAGCAATTCTTAACAGAGTAAAGTTTTCATAATATCTCAAGTTGATCTGAAGTTACATTATTTTCACTTTACAACTTTTATTTACATCAATATTTTTGTCATCTTTCCTGTAGAAGTTTGAATAATCGAGTAAAAGTTCAACATTCATACCAACTCAGACTCAATGAACATTTTCTTTTATCTTAAAAGTATAAATTATATTTATACTTTAGAATTATATGCTAGGCTGCACTGACAGACTATGGTAAAGTTATATTATTTATTATAGATTAAAATAGTTTTCTTATTTAGATGTGTGCATTAATATTGTACTTATTCAAAGAAAGACTGCATTCAGTTTTGAGTCAGCTCTTGACAGACTCTTAAGATTTTGCCGTACTGCACATCCCTTATCCCTTTTTTCCCTATTGTCAAACCAGGAGTGTCCTTCGCTCAAATGACTGGAGAATCAGAACAGGCAACTCAGGCCCTGCCACAATCGCAACCTCCGCCCCATTATCCTCAACCTCAATCCCAAACTGGCAATTCCCGTGGACGATCACTCCTGTCTGCAATCAATTCCCTTTGATGCAACATTCTTTGTCCCAATTCTCCTACATACTGGCCAACCGATCCTGCCGTAATCCTGACCTCCTGGACTTCTAAATACACAAAGGCTTAGGCCCTCTAAACACTTCCCTTTCACGCCTCGATAACCTATCTTCAGATCATAGTCCACTAATCCTAACTATCTCCATATCCCCAATTCCTGAACTACCTCCACCCTCATTCATAAGGGGCCCAGTAAACTGGAATTCCTTTTGCCGAATCTTAACAGACCAAATCGATCTTAAAGTTTCCCTAAAAACCCCTGAAAACCTAGATGACGCAGTCCATTCCTTCACAAACCTTATCCAACAAGCTGTCTGGTCTGCCTCCTCACCCTATAATGTCCCCAGTAAACGCAAGACAAATCCTCTACCACAACATCTCAAAGACATCAATCAAACCAAGCGCCAGTACAGAACATTATGGCAACGCACAAGACATCCTTCTGATCGTCGCACATATAACCATTACTGTAAACTAGTTACAAGAGAATTTTCCAACCATCGATCCGAGTCCTTCAATTACTACCTATCTTCCCTTTCTACTCATGAAAATTCCCTCTAGAAAATGACCAAAAGAAGTCTAAAATGCAAACATATTTCCCACCCTCTCCGAAGAAATGATAGCACATGGGCAGCATCCGACTAAGCCGAAGAACTAGCCATTCAACGTTCTCATACATTCACTTCTCATTCTGAACTTCATACAGACCTAACCCAAACAATTGAAGAATACCTATCGTC
>NW_027107962.1:961522-961781 GCF_000696795.3 Halyomorpha halys | reverse complement strand
CTGTCCTCTACATCCTCTTCACTGCTGACATTCCCATCACTCCAGACACATTCCTGGCGACATTTGCTGATGATACAGCTATTCTATCCTCTCATCCCAATCCTGTAACAGCCTCATCCAATCTCCAAACACACCACACCCGGATTGAGCAATGGTGCAACCAATGGCGGATAAAAGTCAAAGAATCGAAATGCACCCATGTGACTTTCACTCTCCGCGGCAGCTTCGGTCCACCTGTTACTCTTAATAATATACCTCT
>NW_027107962.1:952279-959299 GCF_000696795.3 Halyomorpha halys | reverse complement strand
TATTTATTTTATTTTATTTTAGTATGTATGAGATCATTCATCACTATTACCTATTGCCCACAACTGTGTGGCAGATTGTAATCAATAAATAAAAAGTATTATTTATAAAAGAAATAGATAATACAAAAAATAAAGTAATACAAATATATTATAAGTGAAAAATATTACAATCGATTTATCAATAAACAAAAATAATCAAATTGATCATTTATTTGGTCTTAGAATTCATCATGAATAAACTACATTCAGCGCTCGATGGTTTTAAGTACTTTTTTTCTGAAGTACACATGTTGATAATGATTTACAGATTTTTCACAGTGAATTTTTATTGAGATGTTCTGATGTCAACTATAATATATCTTCCAAATCCCTTTTCGTTCAGAACCACGGAAATCATTGTGTGTGAAAACCACGGAAATCATATTTCCATTTCGGGTATATTCATTACTCATATTACTCATGCAGTAAATTATTTTTCTTGACGCGTAATTTCAAAAAAGTTTATACCCCTCTTTTTTAGTCCTTAAGTAATGATGCAGAAATGGAGAGAAAAAAGAAAACTACCGTACTGGTCAGACTTTTTTTATAAGTCGGAACTTTTGTTTCTACTATGTAATTTAATTAAAAATAAAAATAAAATAAAAAAAAGTTTAGAAATCTGGATTTCGGATTTCGAAACAATATGATGGATCCACTCAGTTCTACTGTACATGGCAAGTGACAGCTCAAAAAAAATTTTCCTTAAGAGACCCCACAATCAGGCACACTAACCATAATCTTACTTTCCTTATGTAAATAGGCAATATACTTATCAATAATTTGAGCTGAAATTATTTTCGTGACTATTATTCAAATTGGAATGAACGTGCTAATGAAGCGGTAATTACAAGAAGCATAGCTAGTGAGGTAACAAGTTTCAGTAATATAGGGTTTGTATATTTACTGCCCCCGAGTCTTCAGTCACTCACTCTAATGGCTATGGCGGTGATAGATTCACTCTTGGTAGTAAGTTCTATACTAACATATACTTTTTAATATAATTAGCGAAAGTGACAAAATATTATCGCAAAAGTCATTTTTGCATCATTGCATTAAATTATTATTGGTCATCACGACCATAATAATTTATCAAAAATAAAACATAAATTTTACTTTCTAAAATTTATGCGAAAATGATTCAAAAAACATACATTAACTGTGAAGCGTCAATCGGATAATTAAGTAAAGAAATCATCCATAATGGTTTAATGTGAAATTACTCAAAGACTGATCTTTATTGAGTCAAGTTCAGCTCTATTTATACATTAAAAAGTTACACCTGACTGTAACTTATATATATATATATATATACGAATGTTTCATCAAAATCGCATAAACGAGTTTAAGTTAAAACGATTAAGGAAGGTTTTTTTTTTTTTTTTAACATCTAGAACTCAGATGAATGTGTGATCAATGGTACAAATGTGAACTTATTCCTCTTGATTTTGTATCTTTTCTATTTAGGTAGGATTTGTTCAAGTCCATAATAATCATCCTGCAGGATTAAAATGTCCCTAGATTCCTGAGTTAATACAGCCTGACTAGTACACATAAGCCCCAACGTACTTGAATGTTTTGATAATGAAACTGTGACAGTACTTAGAGTTTTTGACCATCCACAATCCTTTTTTTTTTTTTTTTAGCATTAATTTTCATGTTAGCAGCGATCAGTTTCATTTAGAGAATATCTGAATTATACTTTTATAATTATATATTATTGTTTGGTAATATCATTATATCATATCAACAAAGCAGAAAATAATTAATGGGTCTCTAGTTGGGGTATCCCATGTGAAAATTTTTGAGACTTTCCTACACTCATTTTAACACCACATTGAGAACCAGAATAAATGGCGATGGACTGAGACTGCAGCCTTGACGGAAACTTAAGTTAGTTTAAAATTCTTTGGAAAGGCTATTTCTTGTCCTTGTGGTTAATAACCCACTCCCCTTGAATACTTTATATTAAGAAAAATAAAACCATAAAAACAATAAAAAATGTTTTTGTTATTGAAAAAATAATATATCAGAATGATGATTGACAATAAATTTCTAATTATCTTGATTTTTTTAATACTAAATTACTATGATATTTTTTCAATTAATTTGTTTATATTTAAATTGACACTTACAGATTTTACTGACGATATGGTTAGTGGAGAAGGGCGCAGCTTATCATCATAAAGGGCAGCACATATCTGGTATAAATATATATATATTCTTATTTTTTTTAAATCAGAAAAAAATGTCATTCTTAAAAAGCAGTTGAAAAAAATATATATCTTTCTATAATAGTTCGAACACCGGCATTTGACAAGGAAAAGGAAGATGCTTTTTATAGCTTGCCCGACCACATTAGTGATGAAGGCATAGAGAACTTTGAAAAAGTGTGCTTTGAAGATGATTTTCCTTATACCGGCTACAACCTCTACTGTCTATGTGATGATCCAAGGTTATGCCTCATTTTTGACGAAGAAGGATACTTAGTTGGAATACAGATATCAGTAAGTTGATTTCGTGAAGTAATTATTAACATTAGGTTTACCATATTCGTCAATTTGACGGATATCAAGCTTCGAAATGAATTATCCAAACAAAAAAACATAGGATTAATTTTAAGCATCTTGCACCGTACACAAATTGCTTAGTTCAAAGAATTCATACCCATATTTTTTTCCCTAAGCTTCCTAGTTTTTTAAATTTGTATATACTATACCCATCTCGTCAAATTTTTGAGCTAGCTAATTTCATAAACAAACCTCAAGATCCGTTTGTACAAGTGTTCCTCTAACAATAAATATAAAAACAGAAGATAAGTCTTTACTATAATCCTTCCAATTCGTTATTTTAATTGCGCCTTGAAAATTTAAACTCAAGCAAACCAGAGCCAGTTCTGGCTACAGAACCAGAATGTTATCTTTTATATCCATCTTTAAAGAAATCCCTTTTGCTTAGTACTGAAAAAAACAAGAAACTATCTTTTTAGTATGATTGTTGCAGTGATACTGTAAAAACATTTTTCACTGACAGTGTGCAAAAGTTTCAATCACTGCAGGCGGTCTCCGCATATTGAAAGAATTTACAATAGGGTAATTGAATTCGGGCACAATTATTGTTTATATTGCCCAATTCCACTTTATAGCAATCATGCATGAGAGAAAAGCTGATAGTGGAAGTTCTACCGTTAATATTATTGTTATAATTTCCACGATAACAAAAACAAGAACTTTTTACTAATTAATAATTTATCTAAACGTGAAGCCTTCGATTGTTTAATTAGGAATTAAATAGCATTAATTGATTGTTTAAAGAAAATGTGCATTTTCTTTTACTCATCAATATGACGAGTGCACGTAGAAATATGTATATAAGTAAACCTTGTGTTAATAAGCTATATCATAATAAAGCACACATTTTAGTGATGTAGATATAGTTGATATAATAATTGTAACATACTGATCTGTACTTGTTAAGTGTAGTATCCAAGATGTGAACTACTAGACGACTACATATACAATTCTTCTAACACCAATTACATCTCTACCTATATTTTCGGTGTTGAACTAATATCAGTGAGAATTTGGTTCATAAATCCAGGTAATTTATTGGGCAGTAACCAATATTAATGAAAGTTTTGAACAAGAGATAATGTTGTTGTTCGCTTTACAGAGTGCGGGCGCAATAGTAAACCCGGAGAAATGGTCGATGGACTCTGGGTTGTACTGAATGGTCAGTTGGTGAGGATCGACAGCAAGTGCCAACCCAACGCTCCGAACATAGGGGAATTTGTAATGCTGGGATGTGCTGATCAAATAGGTAATAGTTCTAATTGGTAGGGAAGAAGGTCGTAATATGGATTCTCAATTTGAATTTTACTAACATAGCTCTCAAATTTGAATAAATATAAAATTATAGACTAGTTGGATTACCAAACCAACTGTGAAAATATATTGAAGTATATTATTCAGTTTATAGCGGCCTAAGGATCACAATCCTTTATTAAATAAAAGTTGGCATTGATATAATATAAGAAGTAATCTAAACTGTAGAATAATTATTTTACTTTTTTCGAACAGAAAATAATATGAATTTATTAGCGTGTGAATTTTACTTCAAGGTAGTGTATTCTGCCGTCCGCATGTACAATTAAAAATACAAGCAATATACATCTGAATTAGTACAAAAAAAACAATTGAATTTATGTCATTTAATACGTTATGAAAATGGTTCATTATCAACATCGCCATTTTTGGATAAAATTGTCCTTACGTGCCTTAACAAAATGTCAGTCCATGCAAAGTCTAAGTTCTATATTTTTAAAACCATACAGTACAAAAACAAGGCAGCCTGCACTACACAGATCATAGTAATTAATGGAACATAAAATACATACAACTAAAACTTCACACAACTAAATTGAAAACCAACTAGTAGCTTCTTATTCAAAACATTTTGTAGCAGAATATTCAGATTAAGAAATCAATGGGCTCTATTTCACCATCTTCTCTAATAGTAGTGAATAAATTAGTTCACATTTATTTATTATTATTTTTTTTTATTTCAGGACAAGTGTTTGCATATCAATTTGATGATCACCACTCACTCATAAATGGCTTTTTCTTATATCTTTTATACGAAGATAGAAGGCTGGTAGGCTGGGGACATACTATGCCTGGTAAAATATCGCAAGGACCACACTTGAATGTCTACAGTTATCCAGATGGACCACTAATAGACGTAAGCAACTTTTTTCAATAAAATAATAAAAATATATCTTATAGAATAATTAAACAAGTATCATTGAATATTTAAATTTTATTTTAATTAATTTAACTATTAACTTAATATATTTTTTTTTAGACGCTCGTTAAGTATCCACCACCTCAATTTCATGATCTGCAGTCGTATGGATTTACTACAACTGTCGTGTATCTGATTAAAGATCCATGGAACATTCGCTGTCCAAAATGTCTTTGTGACTAAAAAGGTTTCGATCATAACTGATTTGTTTAAACAAGATAAATTGTATTTCTTATATTTGTTATTTATTTTCAAATCCCCCCCATTTCAAATAACATTGCAAAAAGCAAGTGTCCTAATGTTCAAGATGGTTTTTCTCCAGCACAATACAACCTAATTAATCTCAACCTGATTATATACGACATTGCAAGGTTTTATTTTATTTTTTTAGGGCTTCCTGTAGCTCAGTTTGTTAGGCCTAGGTCTATCAGATCTGAAGTCTGCTGGCAGCGCCGGTTCGAGTCCGGCCTGGGGGCGTTGACTTTTTTCATTAAGTGGCGGTCCCATAAAATGAAAAACTTTACCCCCCACCATGGTTAGAATAGGTTGGTCACCTGTAGATAACCAGGCAAACATCACCTTCGCTGTGTATTTTATTAAAAAAAAAAGTTTTATTTCTAGTTTTCAGTTCAAGAAGTGAGATTTTAACAACTTATTTTTATGTGTTTTCTTTTACTTTTACATAATCTCAATCAATCCTTTTACATAATCCCTATAGAAAAAAAAACTCAGAAATGTTTAGGGACATCCTGTCTCTCATAGACCCCACAATCAGGCAAGCTTAACATAAACTCACTTTTCCTATGAAAGTAGTATATTCATTTACAATTAGAGTTTAAATAGTTTTCGTGACTATTATTCAAATTGGAATGAACGTGCTAATGAAGCGGTAATTAAAGATAGCACTAATGAGTAATAAGTTTTATTGAGATAGGATTTGTATATATACTGCATCTAAGTTGTCAGTTACTCATTCGTATAGCTATGGCGGTGACAGGTTCACTCTTGGTAGTAAGTTCTATACTAATACTCGTAAATACTTTGTAATAACATTAATGAATAATAACAAAATGTCATGGATAAAAGTCATTTTATGATACGACTATAATAATTCATCAAAAACAATATAAAATCTGATTTTTGATAATGCGAGCGAAAAAGTAAAAAAAAAAAAGAAAATTAACGGTGAAGGGTCTGCTAGAATTTCACTCTATTTTCAAAGTAAAAATTCTCATTTTACACAATTCCTCCTAGGGAATATTTAACATTGGATTGAATCGGGCAAACTGATTCCGAAATAAAGGTGTATCATCGAAAATACGTTTACAGTACAGGTAGAAGAGGGAATTAGATAAAATTGGTTAGGCAATTTTAGCTACCTAAAAGTATAATCCTAGAAACTTTCATCAAAATCATATTAACGATGGTAGTCGTTTTACATTGATTCGACTATAGATAGGCATTAGGTTCACCTAAGATGCTTATCGGTTTCTCATTGCAAATTTAAAAGAATCTACAAATCACACAATAGTTTTTGAACTTTTAAGAGCCTATTGAAGAGATATTTACCAAGTGACCACTCTTGATTGAGGAGTGCAAAGCCTTTATTTCCCTTTCTTTCCACAACTCCTGAATTTTACTAAACATATAGCGTAATTTTCATACATTACACATATAGTGACAAAACACTATCCGAATCCCAATTGTTATTAGAATAATTCTACTAGTAAATAATTAAAAATTGTATTCAATGGAATTTTAAAAATCTATAGCAGACCCATTTTAATTTAACTAAAATTATTATTTAGACCATTGTTTAAATTGATCCTTTTATTTTATTTTTAATTATTATTTTAAGGCATCAACCACTTTAGGGTTATTACCTTAGTTTCTGAAATTTTTATTATACATTATTTCTTTGATATCCAAAATTTTTATTAGTCCTCAATGCCTTAATTTCCGAATTGAAAAGTATAACTATTGAAAAATGGGAACTTGGGATGAAATTTGATGGTAAAGTATTGAGTTATTCAGAAACTCAGAAAGTTTATTTACAGTCTTAAATTGATCCTTATAGATTGTGCTAACAATATGGCTGGTGGAGAAGAGCGCAGCAGTTCATCATAAACGGCAACACATATCTGGTATGAGTGGTGTTATATATATATATATATATATATA